>NC_028351.1:12148056-12195617 GCF_000741045.1 Vigna radiata var. radiata
ATATATATATATATATATATATATATATATATATATATATATATATATATATGATATTGTTATTTGATTTGGCAAATAGCAAAAATAATACAAGATCATACCATTATATGACATGTGAATGGATTGAAATACAACATATGTTAATTGGTTTTTTAATTTAACTTCTTTCAGCATAGATAAAGTGAATAAATTTAAATATATGTTTTTTGGGTATAATTTGTTTTGATCTCATAAATTTAAAATTTGTTTATTCATCTATATAATTAAAAAAATGTTCCTTTTAGTTTATGTGTTCCAAGTATATAACTATAATTAATTTAACCTAAGAATTATAAATTAATTTAACCTAATAATTATAAATTAATTTCAGGATAACTTGTTTTCATTTTGCATTCTGCTCCTCAAACTTATGAAACTTTCTATGGATTCGGTGATTTTTTTTATTACAATTTTAGTTAATTTTTATGTGTTCGAATAAAGAAAAAAAAATTGTTAAAAATTAAACAAAATTAGCTAAAAAAATATAAGCGAATTCATTCTCAAACTTTTTACACATTTATTTTTCCTTTTGAGTACTTTATTAAATTTTGGTAACTATAGAAGACATTTAGGCAGGAGAGATATTATTATTTTTTAGTAAATAAATTTTAAGTAAATTAATTTATAAAATAATATTTGTATTTATTTATATATTTTGAATTCATCATATCTAACATTTTCCACAAGTATTCTTTTATTTATCCATCAATACATGATATACTTGATTTTGTTGTTGCATATATCTGCTAATGGTAATGAATTTGATATGAAGTGTTCACGTATGACAAAAGATACTTCAATGTTCTGGAGGTGAACAAGACAAACTACGAGAATTGCATAGACAGAGACTTCATAAGAAACGTGACAAGAGGTGGTCGTGATGTGGTGCAGATGACAGAGGCAAAGACCTATTACTACCTCTCAGGTGGAGGCTACTGTTTCCATGGCATGAAAGTTGCTGTGCATGTTCAACAACATCCTGCAATGGCACCAGCTCCATCCATGCCTGTCTCTGCTTCTCCTTTGCCCTCTCTCTCGTCTTCCTGCATTTCGATCATTCTCGTTAATGTCCTTTATTATGTCAACTTCCTTTTCATCGATGGTTCGTGTCTGCTGAGCTTTTCTTAGTATCATCTCCTGTGCTTTTAAATTAAAAAAAAAAAAATCAATATATCAGTATATTTTTAAAGGCATACCATACAAAACAATTCAATAAAAAATCTAAATATTCGATTATAAGATTATTAGGAAGAAGTATGTTGTTTGTTGTTGAAAGGTACAATGGCTTGTGTTGTTGGTGAGATGTTTAGGATTTTAGGGTTTGTGGATGATGGTGAAGGAAAGACCTTGTTCATCTTCTTTTATATATATATATATATATATATATATATATATATATATATATATATATATGCTGATTTTATCTTATCATTTTCTTTTTTATGATTGAAGTATTTATGTAAACATTTTTTAAATCTTGAAACCTGTTTTAATTTATCTTTAAACCTTTACTTGTTTTATTAAGTTTGAAGGGTTTTGGTTCCACACTTTGAACAGACTGATTTTGGTTAACTAGATCAGTTCGACGAACTAAATTAATTTGACGTAAACTTTTTGTCAATTAGGGTGTAGAGTGTTTTTAAGTCTGAATTAGAGTGTGTTGGTTTAAGATTTCATAATTAAGATGAAATTGATATTTAAATTGTTTATATCGTGGATTAATTTTATAAGTATATTTAATTCATTGAATTATCTCTTAATGTAGATTTTAATTAGGAATTTATATATTTCATTCTAATAACAGTATTTACTTTGTATTTTTATATAAAAGTGGAATAGTGTATTTTTTTGGTTAATTTAGTTGTCTTATTTTATAAATCAGTCAATGTGAATTTTTTTTGTTAATATTGTATCGTTATATGTAAATAGGTGGAATTTTAAATTTTTTTAACATTGTTTTTTTTTAAATTAAAAAAATATAAAAAATCAAAATTTTTCCCATTGATACGTGACATGTATAAACATGATGTTGATGATAATTTAATAAAAGTGATCAAATTGACAAATTAAACCGTTTTAAAAAATTAAGAGAACTAAATTGAATAAAAAATAAGGGAACAAAATTGTACTAACTAAACTAAGAAATACAGGTACGAAATATATAGTTAAGGCTAAACTATAACAAAGGAAAAATGGAGAAGATTAAGGTGGATTAAAGTTATCAACCTCCATACATGAATTGAAAGAATGTAAATTGTAGCGAGCTAAATTACTAATGGTAAAACAAAAATTGATGAAGGAGATTTACAAAAGTGATGATGACCCAATCATTAATGAATTTGTCATTTTTGTATGGCGTTCTTATAGTTTGAATTCTAACTTCAATTTGTTACCTTTTTATATTTGAATCCTTCTTTTATAAGTTAAACCAAATTAAAATAAAAGAAAATTCATAAATTATGATATTTGCTTTAAAATTGTTATAGTTGTTCGATTATGTCTCTCAAACCCATGTTTTCTTATTTAACTGTTTGAGATAGATTTGCAATGAACTTAATGTATGTTTTTTATTATTATTATTATGTTTAATTGAAGTGATAATATGGTTGTGGATATGTGTAGTGGTGATATTGAAGGAATTTCAATAATGTCTTAATCTGGGATACTTTGGCCAAAGATGATAATGGACTAACTGATAGGAATTTCAATAATGTCTTCTGCATAATTGATTCTATCTTGAATAATTGATATATTCTTTCCTTAATTATTGTACGTTACGGTGGTTACTCTTTCAAGATCAATAAAACACATTTGTTACAATTCTTATATTTCGATCCTTTCTTACTCTTTCTTCTTTTCTTTTCTTCCCTATAGCTAATAATGATGGTGTTTTTTCCTTTAACATCATGATCCACATGTTAAACATACGTCTCACCTCAACTAATTTCATTCTTTGGCGTCGTCAGCTCCTTCCTCTTCTCGGAGGACAGACTCTTTATGGTCATATTAATGACTCAATCACACCTTCTGTATAATTAATTCTATCTTGAATAATTGATAAATTCTTTCCTTAATTAAAGAAAGAACTACATTTACATCTTCGGAAAATATACAACTAAATCGAATATACAAGACAAACTTTATTAGGATGAAGAATCTTTAATCTTCTCTCTAGTTGTCGGCGTTGTTCCCTTCGTCATTCACTTCTGCTTCATCGACATTATCGGCTGCTATACGGCCACAACCGACATTCAGTGGCGCGCGGCCGCCCTGGCCGCCCCTCCCCTGAAGATGAGGTAATAACAACATAACAATGAGTGAATTTTGGGCCAAAGCCAACTTATTTCCTGCTTCACCGTAATTTTCACTTCGAATCAATCTAATGAAGAAGTACTACGCGATGAAATGATGATTGGAACATATTACCAAAGTATTTATACTACTCTTTATTTGTTGATTTTATCTTATCATTTTCATTACTTTATGATTGAAAGTATTTATATAAACATTTTTTAAATCTTGAAAACTTTTTTAGTTTAAGTGAAATATTTTTTGTTTTTGTTTTTACTTGTTATAATTATGAAGGATAGCAAAATTGGTAGTTAAGGTTATTTTGATCCGGTTTTTTTTATGTTCTTAGCAGAGTGAATTAAAAACCTTTACTGGTTTTATTAAGTTTCAAGGGTTTTGGTTCGACACTTTGATCAGTTTGATTTTGGTTGACTAGATCAGTTCGACGAACTAAATTAATTTGACTTAAACTTTTTGTCAATTAGGGTATAAAGTGTTTTTTAGTGAGAAATAGAGTGTGTTGGTTTAAGAGTTGATAATTAACATGAAATTAATATTTAAATTATTTATATTGTAGATTAATTTTACAAATATATTTAATTCATTGAATAGTCTTATTGTAGATTTTAATTAGGAATTTATATATTTCTTTCTAATAACAATATTTACTTTGTATTTTTGTATAAAAGTGAAATGGTGTATGAAGATTAAACTATTTGTTTGATTATAAATTTGGTTCTCGTATTTTTTTACTTTGGTTTAATTTTTTTTGGTTTAATTTAGTTTTTTTATTTTATAAAATCGATCGATTTGATTTTTTTATTTTATCATTATGTAAATAGGTGGAATTTTCAATTTTTTTAACATTGTTATTTTAAAATTAAAATAATATAAAAAAAAGAAATTCTTCCAATTAATACGTGACATATACTAACACGATCTTAATAACAATTTAATAAAAATGATTAAATTAAACTGTTTTAAAAAATAAGAGGACTAAATTGAATAAAAAAAATAAAAAAACAAAATTGTACTAATTAAACTAAGAAATACAGGTGCCAAATATATAGTTAAGACTAAACTATAACAAAGGAAAAATGGAGAAGATTAAGACGGAGTAAAGTTATCAACCTCCATACATAAATTGCAATAACGTAAATTGTAACAAACTAAATTATTAATAGTAAAACAAAAATTGATAAAGGAGATTTATTAAAGCGATGACCCAATTAATCATTAATTAATGAATTTGTCATTTTTCTTATATATGACGTTCTTATAGTTTTAATTATAACCTTTGTTACCTTTTTACATTTGAATCCTTCTTTTCTAAGTTAAACCAAATTAAAATAAAAGAAAATTACGTAAATTATGATAATTGTTTGTATTAGTTATGTCTCCCAGACTCATGTTTTCTTTTCTTATTTGACCGTTTGAGATAGATTTGCCATGAACTTTATCTATGTTTATGGTTATTATTATGTTTAATTGAAGTGATAATATAGTTGTGGAAATATGTAGGGGTGATATTGAAGGAATTTCAATAAGGTCTTAGTCTAGGATATTTTGACCAAAGATGATAATGGACTAACATTATGTATGAGAAGGTGAAATATATTGATAATAACTTATCTTATATTTGTTATTTTGTATTTGTTTTAGTATATTTTTTTTTGGCAGACTAGGTTATCCTATTGTTTCTTTTATGATCACCTTGCGTGAACATGTGAGCATATGCAAGATAGGTGTTAAACTAATTTTGGTGAAGAACATTGTAAAATATTTTTTCTTTTTTCATCTAATAGTTTTCCTTATTTGTTTTAAATATATTTTATTATTATGATTATTTATTGTTTTTAGATAATAGTACTTAGTATACATATATGTTTTATTTTATCAATGTTATAATGTTTTATTTTATCCGTTGTAAACGGTTAAAAATGGAATGCTATATCTAACCATTGTAGCTTATAGTGCCAATAAACAATAGAAAAAAAAGAGAGAGAATTATATAAATAATTTTTTTTAACAAGTTTGAAAATGAAAATAAAAATGGGATTATGATATTTATTATCATTATAATACACTTTTTTTTTGTTTTAATTTCTCTGTTTTTTTTAATCTTTTACTCTTGAAACATTAAATTATCGTTTTTTTTTAAAGCTGTTGAGACTTTCATAAAAACCTAAAATGCAATTAATGTAAATTTGATAAGACGTGTTTTTAAAAAATTACATAAAATTGTTTATGGATAAACAAATATTACATGATTAACACCCCAAATGGATGTTTTTTTACATTTCAAAACTACCATTTTAAAATCAAGTGTTGATATGCTAATTCAAAATATTTTATTTTTTTTATTACAGAATGACGATGATTTCAAAATCTAATTTTCCTTTTAATTTGGTAAAATTGTGATCCCAAAATATCATTATTATTCCAGAATAATAAATTTATTATATATATATTTTTCAAAAGTAAGAAAAGGTATTTAGAGAAGAAGAAGGTCTTATCCATCTTGAAAATCGTGGTGGTGTTTTAGTGGCACTTTGAGAGGAAGAGACACCAAAAATGGCTTCATCTTCTGTTCAGTGTTGTTCTGTTTGGGTTCCTTCTCTTCCCAACCTTAACACTAACACCCTTCGCTTCCTTTCATTTAATCCAAACTCCGTTGCTTTCTCTTCCCCTTCTTTCAGAATCAGAGCATCTTCTTCCTCCCCAACCCTCGAAGAATCTGCTATGAGCATCGACAACCTGCGACGTTTCATCAACCTTAACTCTGGAAAGTGGAACGGCTCTTTCTATGTACCATCTCAAAACCCCTTTCAATAATTTTTTCTTATACCCTTTTTCTTTCATGGACAAACTTTGCTTTTACTTCTTTCACTCTTTCTAGTGCCTTTGTACTTCTGCATTGTGCTTTGTCTTAGAAGGATTTTGATTTGTTGGTAATGTTTTTACAAAATGTAGAGATTATACTCTCTTTACATTGTCATCCAATCCAGTTATAATTTCACATGTATGCTAAGTTTGTGTTGAATTTCATGATAACTACTTTGAGAAATGCCAGAAACACATATGAACACCCTCCCTTTAATTAGTTGAAACTTCATGACTTTGGAATTGTTAGTGTAAATTTTTTGCTGCCTAAAATATCAAAAGTAAAATGCTATCTGGTTCTATTGGGGTACTGGCTAAATAATTAAAGAAAAATGAATTTTTGTTTGAAGTTATGGGAAAAGATGTTGCAAATCATTTTACAAGACACAGAAATTAAACTACCTCATGCACAAACTAAGGGCATTTTACACTGTCATCTGATCAAAATTGACATGAATGTTAAGTTTGGCGATTTTCAGAGTAACTAATGTAAAAGTTCGGCTAGAATGATTTCTGGTTAAAATAGAAATGCAAACATTTTTACTGTGGTAGTGTGTACAAATTAAAATTGAATGATTGTTATTGTCTATTAAGTTAAAATTGAATGATTGTTATTGTCTATTAAGTTAAAATTTCGAAAGGAAGTACTCAACTTAAACAACTGTGCCCAAGTTATTTTCTATATATTATTCATCTCATTTCCTTTTTGAGTAGCAATCTTTTCCTCTGTTTTGTAGCAATTTGATTCATGTGGGAATATGTTACAACAACTGAGTACCAAGCTTTCCGCTAGCTCTTATGGGGAAGATGAACTCATGAGTCTCATTCAAACGTAATAAACTTTTCTCTCCCTCTTATCAGCATGCTTATTTTCTTGTGAACAAAGCAAAAGTAAATAATGCAACACAACTAGAACTTTAGAAGAATTGTAAGCAAAGAGCATTGATTGTTTTTATCTTATTTTTAAATTGATATAATGTATTTTTTTGGACAAAATCTTCTTTTCTTTTTGCTTTTGTTTAATGGTTTTCAGAATTTACAAAGTAAACAAAGAAAATAACAAAATATTGTTTTCGCTCTCTCCTTTTTTATAAACTTTGAAAGATGAGGACAAAAATTTAAAAGGGTTAAATATGTTTTTAGTCCCTCAACTATTGGCCGTTTTTGTGTTTAGTTCCTCTTTCAAAATATAGTACAATTTAGTCCTTCAACTTTAGAAAACTATGGTTTTAGTCTTTTTTACCAAATTTTTTAAACTTTATTTGCTGTTTCAAGCACGTTACATTATAGCATTTGGATTGTTTACACATTTTGACACATTTTTGCTTCAATGTTAACTGAGAAACGCGTTTGAAACAGCAAATAAAGTTAAAAAAATTTGGTAAAAAGGACTAATACCAGAGTTTTCTAAAGTTGAAGGACTAAATTGTACTATACTTTGAAAAAGAGACTAAACACAAAAACGACCAATAGTTGGGAGACGAAAAACATATTTAACCCAATTTAAAACGAATGACATTTTTGTTATTGTTAATAGAAAATATCAATTAAATAAACAAAACGCATCGGAAATTTTGTGTTACTTGAATCTGAAGCACAGATGATTTCGACCTTTACAAGGAGAGTGGATTCAGTCTACTGAACTGTAACCCCATTGTATTAAATCATTTAAGTCTGAGAATTATTTGTTCATCATCAGGTTGCTTAAAGGTTGAGAGGAAATCTTATGTTAATTGTTGCTTCTTGCAGGCTTTATATTAAACAACCTTCATCAAGTACTTCAATTTCTGGACATGACAATGATGCAGAATGGGCTGAGTACAAAATTAAAGAAACCAATATGTTTACTGCTGACAAATATCAACAAGTGAGATTTTCTTCTTATGCTGGAATGTAGAACTTGACTGTAAACCATCATCTTTTCAAAACATTTTTTGGTTCCTTCTTTATGATCCCATTGTTTCTTTAGTGTATCCATCACAATTAGTTTGCAGATAGGCTTTTTTCCATCCGAGAGGGCATTTGCATTGAGATACCAAACAGCTGGCATGTTGGAAACAGTACTAAGGCAAGGTGTTCTCGGTGAAGATGACACCGGTGAAGAATCACCAAGGTAAAAATGCTTCTTTTCATAGAAGAGACCAGGTAGCTCTGTTTGACTGATTTCTATATTTGTGAAGTGTAACAATTGCTGACGTTATAACATTTATCATGCATTACTGCTTTAGTAAATGAAGTCTAGCTGCATTTGGTTTGGTGAAGATAATAATGGAGTGTGCTTCACTTGTTCAGATTGCCGTGGCATAGAGATAAATGGCTAATAGTAATGAATTCTTGTCATATCATTTGGCAGCTTGCATAATATAAGTGGTAAAGTGAGGAGTGTGGTGGGTTGGTGTGACACTATATCTTTATTTCTACTCTTACTAAAATAATAAAGTAGTAAAATAACTTTGCTATGCTCCATTGAAAGTGGAGATAGAAATTATGAAATGTCAACACTTAAATGTGATGCTGCAGTCGCTGCTCTTGATGATAGTAATTTTCAACTTGATGTGAAGTTTTATTCCAATGTAACATGTGCTGGTGTTGCCTTATTATTTACATTATATTACTTTATCAACCGATTTTCCTTTATGTTGTTCAACTGTTGAGGCATACTAAAATAATGACTTGATGCTAGTATTATAGTCTTTCAGGCAAAGTAGGGAAACAAATGTTTCAAACTCTGATTCTTTGGTTATAATTAACAATATATCATGGCAATTGCTTACTTAGGTACTTTGAAACCTTCGGATTTAATGTCATTTTGATTAATCTGAAACATCCTAGAAACCAAGTTTTATTTGACTAGGTTGTTTTTCACATTGATTACATGATGACATTGCTGTATCAAAAACCAAGATCTTCTTTAGTAGTTTTTCTTAGGTTTTCTTGGCTTTTTCAGTTTTACCCTTCCCCTTTTAACACCCTGATGTGAAAAACTACACTATTTGCCACCTTACATTTGTAATGAGAACCTTTTCCTCTTTGGATTGAAGGTTTTATTGTTGAGTGATTTGACCACTGAGCTCCGACATGGTAAAAAGAAGGCATACTAAATTACTAGCATGCATGTCTTATTTTATGCCTTAGATTATTTACTTTACACTTCCAAACGGTGCAGAAATCTCAAGCTTCCCTCTCGGCGACCTTCTGTTGTATGTGAGAATTGCCTGTACTCTCTTCAAAGAGATAAGCGAGCAAGAGCCTTTCACATTTTGGAGCCAAAAGGTACTGTAGATATGCTTATCGTCTTCCTAGAGGAAAGAAGTGATGGGGCTCCTCCTCTACTTGACAGTTCTAAGGTGAGCTTAACTGAGATAGGTGTATCTTTCTTTTATTGTGTATGTCCACTGCAGATTTGATAAGAGTTTTTGTTTTGTATGTTCTACTCATGCAGCAGCAGCAGAACAATATCTTATTCTATAGTTTCTTATGACCTTTTTCATTCATTTTGAATTCATTTCAGGATGCAAATAGTAGGATTACACCTTTTCTTGGTAAATGGAAAGGCCATTCCATTACAAAACGAAGTGGTGTTTATGGTTCCACAATTGCTAAAGCCGATACCGTTGTGTTACATGAGATGGATCACAATGGCCAACTTATTCAGGTATTTTACAACTCAATAACAAATGTGGCCTACTCATAGTGAAACTTTAGTTCAATAGAATTGTTAAAGCACTGAATTATGCAATTTGTCTGTCAAAACAAGTCAAAATTTTAGTGCCCTGAGGCTTTATTTATGCCCCTTTGCTTGTCTTCTGTTTGAATATCTTTTATGAAGTTTTTACTCTCTAATTCCCTTTTGCAATATTAGTTCTACTATTCAGATGTTTGAAATGGAGTTATTGACATACGACAGAACAAAAAATAACGTCAAAGTTTTTCAGAAGATGCAGACAAATACTATATAAGATGTATAGAATCTTTATTGAATGACATTTTCTTCTGTATACTTCTTCATCACCCCTTTCAAATTTATTTTATTGGAGCAATGTACAAACATTTGATAAACAAGTTATTTCTTCTATTTGACTCAACATGAGTCCTTTTCCCTTACCTTCATATGTTGTAGACCATAAGATATTTTAAGATTATCACCACTTTCTGAATACTGGAGGTTTATGTTGTTGCTATTTTTGTTTGGATATCAGGATGTTACATCAATATCTGATGGGGAAAATGTTACAACCAATGTGCATTGGAGTGGCAGAATATCAGAGTATTTGGTGACATTTGATGGAGGTTATCAGATGATACTATTACCGGGGGGCATGTACATGGGATGCCCTTGTGATATAGCAAAAAGTGTGGCAGAATCAAAATCGTTCCATTTGGAGTTCTGTTGGTTGGAGACACCTGACAAGAGGCAAAGACTTGTACGCACATATGATGTGCAAGGCTTGGCTGTCTCATCTACTTATTTTTATGAGACCAAATTGTGAATCCTATGTTGTCCTTTTTCCTGAAAATGGATCCTATTGTTGAGTATGAAAATGGCCTGTGCAATGAATGTTCATATTTGTCTTTGCATCCATTGAAGGAATGTGATTTCTAGTATATTTATTGAGCCTCTGGTGGGAATGTAGATTTTTGTTGTTGTTGGGTTACATAATATTGATGGTGTGTCAACTTAGATGATAATTGACGTCGACAAAATAGTTCTATTTTTTTTTTAGAAATTAAGAAGAAGGGTTGGAAAAAGATCTGATGTTGGTGAAATTTTCTTTTATTACGATTTCTTAAGGAGAAGAGTAATAAAAGTAATAGTTGGTGTAGAGTGAGTCATGATAAGTGTGATATTTATCTAATATTCACACTTATTTCTATCTCTTTTTCATGTGTTTGTGTGTTAATTCTCATGGAAAGATGTACAAATTGTATTTATTTGTTCTTAGATTAGTATAATTGTTTTTATGTGTTTATTTTCCAGGAAAATGAAGATTGTAGAAGAATAGTGAACAAAAGAAAACGATAAAAATAACAAAGAAAGGAAAAATATGAAAGATGTTTAAAGTGCCTCAGTTGGTGGGAGAACAATGTTGTTACAAATAATCAACAATATGGTCACTAAAAACAAAACAATAAAAATAAAGAAGAGAAATACAAGAATAATTATGTCTGCTCACACAGAAAAGAACCATAATCGGATACTTTTTTTAATTTTTAATATTTATAATTTAACCTCCCAACAAATCAAAATAATATTCATAATTTTTACATAATAAATCTTTCATCTTTCATGACATATATATTTAGTTATAATTGAATTAACTAAATAACTTTAATAAATTGATTAATAAAATATAATAGCTCAAACATATTTAATAATAATGATTTGTTATATATATAATAGAAATTGCTAACAAGTTAATCTTTGTCACCTTTTCTTTAATCATTTGTTAATCTTTTTTTGTGAAAATATATTTTTATCAATTTTACTTCCCAACTTTATTTTCAATTAAAATAATTATATTTTCATTTTTTAAGAGTCTAAAATATAGTATTTTTGAATTGATAATGGATTTAAAAATTTATTTTAACATTAAAATATTAAAGTGTAAATATAAAGTTTTATAAAAGGGTTTTATTATTTTAAGTTTTCTCGCTTTTTACTCCTCTATTTGAAGATTGGAAACTACAAATAGTTAGAGTGATCCTCATAACGTGCTCTCTAGTTCTAACCAATCAATATATATGTCTATACATGTGTTCCGTGTCTTATTATTATTTTTTTTTTTCAATTTAACTACATCTCTGTGTCTATGTCGTATTTGGACTTCATGGATTCCGATGCTCTAATAATCCTCTAACTACAAATGGAGATGGATGAGGTATCTGGTGGGAAGAATATGAGATCCTAGGCTAGGGGGTTTATCTTTGGCCAAAAATATTAATGAACTAAATTTTTGTATGATAGGATAAAACTTATTAGTAATGGTTTTGCAGAATAATAAAAACTATCACAAATGCATGATTTTTCAAAATTTGATATCAATACATATATCCAAATAATTGAGTCTTGTACGAGTCTTTATATATGATATGTTTTTCTTTATTAATGATTTGTATGAATGACTAAGTACGTGATGTTAATTTTATTTTCATTACATGAAAATTCTTTTTCATATTAATTTACTTTCTACTGTGTTATTTTTTTTATGATAATTATTTTAATTGGTATGAGCTGAGAAGAAAATAATAGTTGATCTAGGAGAAGGAAGACGCAACAATTTATTTTCTAGATCTGATCTAGTCGTAGATAATCCTTTTGAAAAATTTGGTAGTTATCTTTGTTTCAATGTAATATCTTGAAGTTATATAAAACCCTTCTATAATTGTTGGTTATACTATTAAGTTAACTATAATAACTTTTCCTCTAGGTATTGGATTATTTGCAATTGGATTATTGATTTTGTGATGCATATTTTAGTGGTATTAATTTATTAAATGGGATATTACATTTTTAGTAATTTTAAATTTAATTATTTTTTAAAGGATAATAAATATTTCATCGTTTTATTTTTTTAAATCATTATTTATTTAAATTTGGTTACTTTTCTAATTAAATTATTTATCTATATTAGAAAAAAGTACAATGTGTCCATATTTTTATCAAAATAAAATGTTAAGTTGGTGTTATTTTGTTTTGAAGGATATGAAATTATTATTTTCCAAGTTTTTTTAGTAATAATTTTATAGATAGAAAACATAGAAGAAGCAGCATATTCGAACATTAGAACGGAGATGCTGATAACAATGTGCCACCTAAGCGACAACGTATGGCGCATGAGCTGAGTTAACTACTTTACTTCAAATTATGTCTTTTACAGTTACACCACAGTGATCAACCTTGTTAATGTTTTGTTTAGTTACCCTTAACAATTCAACATCATATACAGAAAAAAAGTTCAGCCATTCCTTCACTTTGTGCCAGAAATGAAAATCTGCACCACCTTGTGCATGCTGGCCATGGTTTTGGTGATGATGAGCACCGACTTTATCACCGTCATGGCAGTGACTGAGAGTCACATTCCCACCACTTTGGATGGCCCATTTGAGCCTGTGACCCGCCGGTTCGACCCATCACTGCGACGGGGCAGTGATGACCTGCCCATGACTCATCCAAGGCTAAGAAAGAATGTCACTTTGAATTTCCCTGAACAGATTGCTCTTGCAATTTCTTCACCAACTTCTATGTGGGTTTCTTGGGTTACTGGTACTTTACCTCCTCTCCTCAGAGTTTCCAAAAAAGCTGTCATTTTTAAGAATAATTAGCCCATGATAGTTCAAAGGGGGTTTTATTTGGCATCTGATCTGAAAAGCTTGATTGTGAATTTGATCCTCACAAAAAATGTCTTTTAAGGTAGTTTTTGTTCTTCACATTCATCACATGTTATCCTTAAAATGCAATTTAGTATCTCCGAGTAAGAATTAAATTGCACTTGATGATAATATATAGGGACGATAGCTACTTTCATGGACCTTTTTTCTTAATTTATTTGAATTGCAGGATTATATTGAATCTGTCATACACTTTGAGGAACTAAATAGACCATTCTACCGTCATAACAAGGATGATTTATGATTTGCCGACAGTGTATCATTCTTTAAATTGAAAGTGCACAGAAAATAAATTATTTTTTGAATGTTAATAGTGTTGTGTTCTAAAGCATCAAGTTGTTGTTACTTGTTTGTGTTGTTTGGTTTCGGATAAGGGGATGCACAGATTGGCCTCAACGTGACGCCAGTAGATCCTGCATCTATTGGAAGTGAAGTGTGGTATGGAAAAGAGAGTGGCAAGTACACAAGTGTTGGGAAAGGTGATTCTGTTGTTTACAGTCAGTTGTATCCCTTTGAAGGCCTATGGAATTACACCTCTGGTATCATTCATCATGTGAAACTTGAAGGTATGTTTGAGTTTCTTTTTATTTGTATTTATGCTCAAATGGAGGGTAGCCGTGTTTGAAATATAAGTGAGTCTAACTCCCACATTGAATGACTATAGATGAAAAATTTGAATAACATATAAGAAAGAAAGAATCAGAAACTCATTATTTTAAGGTTTTGAGAGTTGGAGTGATGTCAGTGTGGGTTGAACTCATGTCTCATTGGTGTTATCTTCCTCCTTAAAAGACCTATTGTTGTTATTGTTAATTATCCTAGGTTCTTAAAAGCAATACTTTACAAAGTTTGATGTTTGTCTTGTGATACAATTGTTGGATAAAAGAACTTACATTTTTGAACGATTGTTCCTGTGATAAAAATCTTTTAAAAGAATGTGACTTATTTTCTGTAAATTTTTTAAGATACAAACTATAAGATATAAACCAAGTGAATAAGTGCAATGACACAAATTTGTTATCAGTTTGGAGAAAGTTCAGAGATACTTCTTTCTTGGTGCAGGTCTTGAACCTGGAACAAGATATTATTACAAATGTGGGGATAGTTCTATTCCAGCCATGAGCCAAGAGCGTTTTTTTGAGACTTTTCCTAAACCTAGTCCAAATAATTATCCAGCTAGAATAGCAGTTGTTGGAGATCTGGGCCTCACAAGAAATTCTACATCAACTATTGATCATCTAATTCATAATGATCCCTCAATGATTCTAATGGTTGGAGATTTGACATATGCAAATCAGTATCTTACAACTGGTGGAAAGGGAGTTTCATGTTATTCATGTGCATTTCCAGATGCTCCTATTAGAGAAACGTATCAACCTCGATGGGATGGGTGGGGAAGGTAAACTACCTCAACTTCTGAGTTCTATGACTAATTATGTAATCAAGACTTAGCTGAAGCAGACTAATCTAATTGTATGTGTTAAACGGTATAACTTGAAAAAAAAATCTACTTTTCTCTATATGGACATGGGATAAATAGGCCTTTTGTTAGGAATTTATGTAAGTCTAAGTTCCACATGAATTTTGTTAGGAACAAATTTTTTTCAAGATGTTTCTTCTGTTTTGGTATCAGGGATCCTGATATTTTAACAACTTTTTTAACAACATTTTGATAACAAGACATGTGTCACCATTTTATTGGTTTGTTTGAATTTATTTTTAAAAAAAATATTTGAAATGGACCAATCACAAACTACCACGTTGTCAAAAAATTGTCAAAAAAGAGTTGTTAAAAATAAATTCAAACAAACTAATAAAATGGTAACACGTGTCCTGTTGTCAAAATGTTATTAAAAAAAGTTGTTAAAATATCAGGATCCTTGATATTATTCTGCATATCATTTGGTAGTTTGTTAGGCTTGTGAATTTGCTGCATTATTAGTGCTATGCATATGCTTGTTAGAAAAACATATTGAGGGTGGAAGGGGAAGAGGTGAAACATTAGAATCTCTTATACAAATAGTTGAAAAGCAATTTGGTTTCTGAAACATCAGGTTTATGGAACCTTTGACCTCAGAAGTTCCTATGATGGTTATTGAAGGGAATCATGAGATTGAACCTCAAGCTGGTGGGATCACATTCAAATCATACTTAACACGATTTGCAGTTCCTGCAGAAGAAAGTGGCTCTAAAAGTAACTTCTACTACTCTTTTGATGCTGGGGGCATACACTTTATCATGTTAGGAGCATATGTTGATTACAATAGTTCTGGTAAATGATAACTAATGCTTACCTTGTGTAAACTAACCACTGAATGCACATAATTTTAGATGCTTCAACTCAACTTGAAGTATTTCAATTCAGGTGCACAGTTTTCTTGGCTGAAGCAAGACCTGCAAAATATAGACCGTAGTGTGACCCCTTGGTTAGTAGCTGCAATGCATCCTCCATGGTATAACAGTTATGCTTCACACTATCAAGAATTTGAGTGTATGAGGTTGGAAATGGAAGAGATTCTTTATCAATACAGGGTTGACATTGTTTTCAATGGTCATGTGAGTTAAATTTTTGTGCTTTAGAACATTAGTTGAAAATATTCAAGATCTTCTGCAGTTTTATATAGATTTTTTTCTTATGATGGAGTTATGATGTTCATATGTTATAGGATTAGGAAATGTGAAAAAAATGCATTCTAAGCCTGCCTGAAATTCTAAACCTAGAGCTTTTATGGAGATAAATTCATGGATGTTGCTCTTTTCACTTGTTAATTTAATTAATTAGACTAGGACTTTTTTTTGGCAAAATATGTAATGAATGTCTTATTTTGCACAATTTCTGCAAATAGAATTATCTGCAATTGTGTTGAAATTAAGAGTATTTTACAAGTAGGTTTTTCCTATTGTTCACACAAGCAGTGTCACATGTTGTCCATGTTGCAGGTTCATGCTTATGAGAGGATGAACAGAGTTTATAATTACACATTGGATCCTTGTGCACCAATCTACATAACTGTTGGAGATGGTGGAAATATAGAGAAAGTAGATGTTGATCATGCAGATGACCCTGGAAAGTGTCCTTCTCCTAGAGATAATATACCAGAATATGGAGGAGTTTGCAAATCAAATTTTTCATCTGGTCCTGCCAAAGGACACTTTTGTTGGAACAAACAACCTGAGTGGAGTGCTTTTAGAGAAAGCAGTTTTGGACATGGGATACTTGAGGTTAAACCTTCATACTCTGAACCTTTTCACAATAATAAGACAACTTTACAATATACAAATAGATACAAACTTCACCTTACAAGCTGATTTTGTATGATTGAGTTAGATTTAAAATACATTATTTAATATGGTTATCAAAAACATTTAAAAGTTTATTCTAATGAAATTTATTGTTTATTAAAGCTATTGTGTCATCTCATATCGAAGCATCCATAAATACATAGTCCCTTGCTCAAAATGTATATGCCTTGAAACGATGAGGTGTGTTGAAAGTTTTAAATTGACAAAAGACAAAGGAAAATTTACAATATATAACTCGGTACAAACCTTATTTTACAAAATAATTTTATAGGATTAAGTTTGGTTTAAAATTTACTTGTTAATAATTTCTATTACTGGTTCAATTAGCTCATTCATCTATTCTTTTGTTCAAGTTCAAGTTCATTGGAATATCCATAATACTATTACTCATGAACTATGAAACTATTTGGATAAAGTTTTCTATACACTTATAAGAAAAACAAAATGGAATGAATTTCTCCATAAATTAAAATAGCTTATATTTTGTAGAACTTGTCTTAGATTAATATTTTATAAGAGTTTTTTAATTATGTATATGTTAATTTTAGCTTATGGAAAAAATTATTTCACTTTTTTCTTCTCTTCTCTTGGAAGTATTTGTGGAGAAGTTTATCCAAACAGATTTTATGTGCATATACTTCATTATGAATGAAATTTATCATCACAAGCTTTGGGATGCTATGTTTGTCTTGTTAGTTTGTGCTTGCTTCAACATTGCAAGATGTTTACACCAATGTTTAGTGGTGGTGTGCAACTTGATAAAGAAATAATTTGGTTGTTACATTCATTTGTACATGGAATCAATTAGAAAGATTCATTCATTTGGGTGTAAATGAATCAACCTAATCAAGTATTTGAAGCTACTGGCTAATGAATAAAGTCAAATTCAAATCTTGAAATTGTTTGTTTGAAACTAGGAAGCTTGAGTTCAGCTGATTTAAGTCTATAATTTGATTATTTTCCTTACCTTTATCAAAATTCTTTTTGAAGTATCTTTTAGGTTTATGAATTTAGTCTTTCATAGATAGGCTTATGCTAAATGACGAATTCTCTATATGAATAAATGGTTATATCCTCTTTTTTCCTTTACACTCATAGTATAATTGAGCTTAGAACATCATGGGTGAGAGTTCTTTGCATGAGTTCCTTATCAAGAAAAACAATACTTCAATGACTTAATTAAGGTTTAAGTACTTCATAAATCCTATTAAATATTTTTGTTTTATTGAGTAATCAAAATATTCTTCTTATAAGTACCTATATTTTGATCTTTGGTGTCAATGAGATGACATGTTTGGTACTTCTAACTTTGGGTCTCTATCATCTCTAATTCTCTGGTCAAACTTGTTTCTTTTTTCTTTAATCTCTTCCAACTCAACTGTTGAGTTGGAAAAAATTAAAGAGAAAAAACAAAACTAATCATAACATAATTTTGTTATGACAAAATCAAAGAACAAAATACTTAAACAAAAATAAAAAAAAAAAACAATATTTTGAATTTGGATAATTAAAAAAAAAAATCCAAAGTTACAAAATTGCTTAAAATTGAACTAAATCTACTATAATTTGAGTCCCACAAACACTACGTTCCTTAAAATGGGAGAGTTCCCACAAGAGATTATACAAGTTTAAACTTGTGTTGTGTGTGTGTGGAATAACAAACAAATTTGGGTCAGCATTTATCTCACTTTTTTTACTGAAAATTACAAAATTTGGTAGAACTATTGATGTGTAATGATAAGATAAAGAATATTTACACAATATGAATCTATTTATACTAATAATTAACAAGATTACTAAGCATGATTAAACAATAAACTAACATCTGTAAAAACATTCAAAAACATAAAAAAAAAAATCTGTCTATATATATTTTGGATGAAAAAGTTTTCTTTGTATGTGGTTATATAATGTATTTCATTGAATTTTTCTTTCTGTTCATGACATGGATAAAGTCCATGGATTCTCACCTACATGATATCTATTCTTTTGTTCAAAATTCTATCATCCTATGTTGTTGCAGGCTGTGAATTCCACGTATGCACTATGGACTTGGCACCGAAATCAAGAAAACTATAAAGAAAATGCAGTTGGTGACCAAATATACATTGTGAGGCAACCAGAATTATGCATGAAAGACTTAAAAGTAATGTTTCCATAAGCTTTATCATGCATAAGCTTTTTCCTGAATATGATATTATATGTGAATGTGAGGATTTCATAGTTTTTTTTTTTGGTTTTTATGATTTTAATTTTCCTTTGCCTTTGTTGTAACAGCCACATAATTCACAACAATCACTTCCATACAATTCAAACCCTAAATCCTCTCATGCCCCTACCCATCTTTCTCAGGTATGTATGTATGCATGCTCCTTTGTGTTTATTTTCTTTACTTTAAGGGTTTGTTTGGAAACATTTTTTTCATAAATAATTTCAAGAGAGAGAAAAAGATAAAGCAAAATTAGTTTAAATGAAATTAGTTCATATGTAAGTTAATTTGAAGAAGCATAAATTAATTTTAATTTATGAAAAAAGAAATATTTAATTTTTTTTATTTGTCTCTCGTAGAATTCTATCATCATATTCCTTGGGCTTCTCTTTATATATGGTCTATATTCTCAGGTAAATCAGATTGCATCTCTTGTTTGTTTCATTGTGAAATTGTGGTGTGTGAAAAATTATATCTTAATATTACAAAATTAAAGTGTTCCAAATTATGTTGTTATTGATGTTGAAAAGATTATTCTTCTTCTTAATTTATTGAAAAAAGGGTACCTAAAAACTTGAAAAAAAAAATGAAAGCTGTTGAAGAATTTGCTCTGATTGTTTTCTTTTTCTTTCATTTTGAAGGTGAAATGGAGCTAGGTTTCATTGTATAAAATCACAAGACTATTGGAGTGTAAAGAATATTCTCTTGATATTTCATGGATATATATATTATGGCTTTTAAGAGAGGAAAATCACTTTTTTTAAAACAGAAAAAGCACTTATTAATGTTCACTCTTTTTAGTGATTGATACATGGCATTGTTAAGTACAACTCTTATGAGATTGTTTAGCACTTCCATGATGTTTGCTTTTTTTTAATTGATATATTTTCCAACTTCAAATTATTTGATATAATATAATGGAAGTTAATGATCACAATTAAATATTGTTTGTTTTAAAATTAGAATTTCAAAATTTGTTTTTAAAAGACATTTTAAATTGTTGAAGGAGATAATATATTTAAATTATTTTTTCCTTGGACTTGTGAAATTATTGGATATATGAAAATAAGTCTCATGATATAAGGAAAATGATGATTCGTATTTAAAACCACTTTTCTATTATCTTAAATTAAAACTGATTTCTTTAGAGAATAAAAATGTGCGTGTGAGACCTCATTTTTGTTCCTATAGATAACATCAATTTTCAACCACAAATTCCTTAAAATAACATAGCTGATAATATAGCAAGTTTAAATTATTTATTATAATAAAATATAAAAAATAAAATAATTTAAATTTAAATTAAAGTAATTTAAATTTAATATATTTTAAAAATTGTGAGATTTTCCGTCTGTTAAATTTTATAGATCGACCCTTACTCTTATATTATCAATATATAATATTAAATACTCTTTTCATTTATTTTAGGATTAAATATGTTTTTAGTCTTTATACTTTGGGGCGATTTTGGTTTTAGTCCCTCTTTCAAATTAAGGTACAATTTAGTTCTTCAACTTTAGAAAACTCTGGATTTAGTTTTTTTACCAAATTTTTTTTAACTTTATTTGTTGTTTCAAACGCGTTTCTCAGTTAACATTGAAGCAAAAATGTGTCAAACAGTGTAAACAATCCAAATACTATGTTTGAAACAACAAATAAAGTTAAAAAAATTTGATATAAAAGACTAAAACCAGAGTTTTCTAAAATTGAAGGACTAAATTATACCTTAGTTTGAAAGAGAGACTAAAACCAAAATTACTCCAAAATGTAGGGACTAAAAACATATTTAACCCTTTATTTTATTTTATTTTCATTATTTTTACAATTTTATAATACTAATAAAGAATTCTTTTATATTCATAATTAAAAATAAAGTATTGTTTGGACAAACATTTGGCTAAGACAATATAATAGGAAAGGTGATCTAAAGATCACGACAATGCTAATTAAAAGATAGTTTATATCCTTATACAAATATATGATTGTGTTCACTTTTTTATATTGTTAAAGAACACTAGAGTGTTCTATAAAAATAACTGCATAGGTTAGAGCAAAATTTATTGGAAGCTTTTTTACTTAATATTTTTTAAGATTTGTAATCTTTGTTCTTCAAAATGACTTCTTTTATAGAAAGTAGTTATTAAAATTTCTCCTTTTAGATAAAGAAAGTTGTAATAAATCTTTTTCATGAATCATTAAATATTAATGAGTACATATTATCATATGTCTAAGCATGATCCTATAAGGATAAGTTACACACTACTTCATATGCAGTTATGGTTATTAGACAAAGCAATTGCAATTTTTTGAGATTTGATACTTAAAACATATAAGTTTTTATATTTCAAACTTTATTACTTAATCAAAATCACTTATGATAATATTATTAGGTTTATTAAAAAAATGTCTAACAATTTCGTTCTATGTTTTTTTTTTTTTGCAACAAATGCAAAAACATTGCAAGCATATATGACATAAGTATATATCTTAATTGCGTTTGAATTTGTCATTGTTTGCATTCTAATTGATTTTAAGATAAATTAATTCTTAATATAATTTTTCAAATGTTGCTAGAATTGTTTGTGTTCTTTATATAAAGAGATGAGGGTTGGATGTTGGGTGTTATGTTCATATTTGTTTTGGGTAAATGTATTTTACTAAATATGTAATGGTAAAAACAAACAAGGGTGACTTAGATTACAAAACTAGTTAATATTAGTTGTTTTAACTAATGAAAAATCATTTAATGTGTGATAAATATCTCATAGAAGGTTCTAATTGATGTACTAATAACTCTCTTAAATAGAACATATTCTAGAAAGTTTATAACTAGAAAAGGTATGATTAATTTAATTAATTAATTATATTTCTAAGCATCCAAGTTTTTCATTAAGAAAGATCTAATGCTTATAGTAAACCATTCATATGTCAACATATATTATTATTATTATTATTATTATTATTATTATTATTATTATTATTATTATTATTTCTTAAAACATATAATCTCTAAATAATAGAAAAAAAAAAATCTTTTTATAAATTTATAGTGTAAAATACAATAAAATATTATTTCAAAACTTTAGTTAACTCACTTTTTTATTGTTCGATGAATAAATGGAAAGTAATGGTTTTAATTATATTAATATTATTAGTATTCAAATATTATTTTACTTTGGTTTCATTTAAAATGTTTATTGAATATAAATTTAATTTGACTTACCACTATTCTTTATTTTCAATAAAGAATTTATTTATATTATGATTATAAGTATATATGATGATTATAAGTATATTTTACTTTACTAACTTTAATAATATTTTTATTTTTTTTAATAAATTAAATATTGACTCAACATACTTTATATTTTTAATTTTACAATATAAATTAGGAATAATGTGTTAATTGCAACAACAAAAAATAAGAAAAAAAAAGCTAGTAATGCTACCTTCATTTTATTATATCCATGTTTGTAATGAAGTCATTCTTAACCACTTTACCATGGCATGTTATATATTATACCTTAGTATATAATATTTTGTCTCTTTTTATTTAATCAAAAAAACATGAAATGAATAATGAGAAAAATCAAATGATATCGATTTTTGTTTTCTATAGTTTTCAACAACCAAAATGCATGACTGAATTCTGACCCATGAATTTCTAATTCTCTCCTTAAAATTCCTCCAACCCCTTATTCCTTCCGAAATCAATGGAGGACAGAGAGAGAACAGGGGAGGAGAGAGAAAATTTGGTGAAGGAGGGGGTTGTTCGTTTCCTTGTTCTATTCCACAACAAAGCTACCATTTTTCCATGTGCGTCTCGCACACCCTCTTGGGAAAACCCAAAGGGTTGCATTGAATTATATAGAACAAAGACGAAGAGACTCAAAATCAGGGAAGAAGAGAAAAGAAAACCAACAAGAACAACAACAAAGGAGGAGGAACAAAGAACAAAGTTGTTGTTTTTGTCGGAATTCGAAATGCCCCTGTTTTCTGGTTTTTCTCATCTCCCTGTATTCTGAGCTCCTCTGTTCTGAGTGTAGCAACCACATTGGAGGTGTTGATGTAGGGGAAATTCTCCCCTACAATCGCCATCGTCCATTTTCTTCTTTTTTCTCGTCGTGATCATCTTCTTCTTGATCAAATGGGTTGCATTAGCTCCAAAAATGTGGTTGCCAGAGCGTATTCTCCATCCCCAACAATGGTGGAAATTTCAGAGTCGATTCGCGCTTCCAGCAGGGGCCATTCTGGATTGACGATTTTGGATTCTAAAGGAAATGTAGACAATGAGAGAAACAACAACAGCAACATCAAGATTAAGAAAAATAGTTCAAAGAAGAGTAATGGATCTTTTAGCTTACGGCATGGGTTGGTTCACAGAAACGTTGAGGCTGAACAAAATGCTGTTGGTTGGCCGCCATGGCTCACTGCTGTTGCAGCAGAAGCCATTCAAGGATGGATCCCTCTCAAAGCAGATTCTTTTCAAAAGTTAGAAAAGGTAACAATAATCATAATCATAATAATAATAACTCTAGTGTTTATGTTTCTTATGTTGTTTTGTTCTTGTTTATGTTTCTTATGTTCTTGTTTATGTTCAATCCCTAAAGTTTACGTGGATAATCAATCTAGTTAATATAGGTTATGATAAAAGTAATCATAAATTACTCTCATATGGAACTTCAATTCTAATAGGTTATGTATGAAAAACACAATTTGGAAAATTTTGTGATTTGTTGTCATCTAATTTTTACTATAAAATAAGCTTTTAGAGTTTGGTAGGTAAGATGGAAGAAAAATAATCAAGAAGATAAAATTTGATATTTAAATTAAATAGAGGGTGGAAAGAAGAAAAACAATATTAAGAGTAGGTTTTATTTTTCATAGGTTTTGAAATAAACAAATAAATATAATTGTTTGATGAGTGGAAATATTTTTATCATAATTTTGTTCTTATGTTTAGGTTTGAAAAGTTGTAAAGTTTAGATATTATGACATAACTCATCTAAAAATACTTTATTGTTTATCTTTTTACTATATCATCTTTTTAATTAATTATTTGGAGGGACCTTTAAAACCTCTTCAAAAGTTGCCATTGATAAATGAAAAGAACAATAACTTTAAGTTTTTTTTTTATCCTTTTCTTACTTTTAAAATATTTGAAAACAATTCTTGTAATTTCAATAAAGTTAATACTGTAAATTAATTTATAATTAAATAATAATTGTTTAAGAAAATAAATTTTGAATAAACAAATCAATCAAATAAAATTTTCTTTCATTTTCTTGTCGTCTCCCACCAAAGAAAAATAAATAAATAATTAATGTATTTTGGTTGCCATTTTCTTCATCTTCGTTTTTTTTATTAATCTAACATAATTATGTTGTAAAAGTTATCAAGGTCAAACTTTTAATATTGATATTTCTTAATGTTATAATATTTTACATTAACATTTATAACATTAGTCCTTGAAATTATATTATGTTGTATTACATTGAACAGAAGAAGGTAATATTAAAACCAAATAAAGTAGAGTACTTTTAATCATGAAAATTGTTATGACGACATTAATCATAGCAAGAAAATTTAATAGTAATAAAGGAGTAATGTAAAAATTAGATAAATTGCTAAATTAATATTTGAATATGTATGTTGTGGACAATTTAGTCCTTGAATGAAATAAAAATTAGATAACCCTCACATGTTGATGATCACACATGTGAACATCATGAAGGACTCTCATCAATGACAAAGTGTTCAAACCTTAATAATCTTTTGTATTGTTATGACAAAGTTGTTAGAAAGTTTCCTATTTTGTAAACTAATTATGAATTTTTCTTATTAAAGGATGAAAGTATTTGCAAGACACACACATTTGAAGGAAAAATTGATTATTTACCCTATCAAAAATCAACTAAGATACTAGTATTTGATATTGATTATATAGTTTATCTACATGAAAATTTATTACTAATAGAAAATTTAAAGTTTCAACTAAAGGATTATAGTTAGTGTTGACATTTATTACTTATTGTAACATTTTATTTTGACATCACATAAACCATGCATTGAGATAAAGTTTCAATTTTATCATAAAAGTAATTGAAAATCAATTAAAGTGTTATCCTTTAGTTCATGTAATAGTTGTTGCTTGTTGTATTGTTACATTTAAAGTTTTCTCCACAATATTCTTTTTTTTTCTAATATGTTATTTTAAAATTAATATAAACTATGATATTATTTAACATTTAACTTTAGAAAATAAATATTTTATGAGTATATATAGTTGTTATGATCTATTAAGATATTTTGAACTAATAATTATATACATATATATTAATTTTGAATAGATTGGACAAGGTACATATAGCAGTGTGTTTCGAGCTCGTGAAGTTGAAACTGGGAAGCTATTTGCTTTGAAAAAGGTGCGGTTTGACAATTTTCAACCTGAGAGTATTAGGTTTATGGCAAGAGAAATAACAATCCTTCGAAGGCTTGATCACCCAAACATCATGAAATTGGAAGGCATAATCACTTCTCGCCTATCAAATAGCATATACCTTGTATTTGAATACATGGAACATGATCTTGCTGGTCTAGTGTCACGTCCTGAGATAGTATTCACTGAATCACAGGTTTGTTTACATATTTTAACTAGAACTATGATATTTTAATAATTTCTTTTTAACAATTTTTTATAATAGATTATGTGTTACTATTTTATTGGTTTGTATATTAAAAAACAGATCAATCATAAACGGTTACATAAACGATTGTAAAAAAATTATCAAAATGAGTTATTAAAGATACATTTTTAAAACTTGTGTTTTGTTCCTAATGTAAATTATATATTTATTTCGTGAAAAATAATACTTTGACAACATTTTAACATCATCTACTTGTCATTTTGTGATTGGTCCAAAATTACTCTACAATCAATAATAATAATCATAAACATCAACATGGACCAATCACATAATAACACGTAGATAGTGTTAAAATGTTTTCAAAATATCATTATCCTTATTTCGTCCTTACACTTTAGAAAAGTAATGTAAAATATTATATATTCTCCATAAACTACATGACTTTCGCAAAATGCAAGGATCAAATAAACATATAGTTTATATTAGGGATGAAACAATTTTTAAAAATAGTTTGGAAACGAAAAACGATATTTGACAATATTATTTTGACAATATTTTAACATCATCTATATGTCATTCTCTAATTGGTCTAAAATTACTCCACAATCAATAATAATAATTATGAATGTCAGCATGGACCAATCACAAAATAACACGTGAGTAATGTTAAAATATTGTCAAAGTATTATTATCTTTTTAAAACTTGTGTTTGGTTTTTAATATAAATTATATATTTATTTTGTCTTTACACTTTAAAAAAGTAATGTAAAATATTATTCTCAACAAACTACATAACTTTCACAAAGTGCTAGGATCAAATAAACATATAGTTTATATTAGGGATGAAACAATTTTTAAAAATAATTTGGAGACGAAAAACATATTTAATCATAAATCTAATTCGTTAGGTATATTATACAAGACTCGGTTCATATTTGAATTAATTTTACATTCATGTGTAATGTTTTCTTCTCATAGATAAAATGTTACATGAGGCAACTTTTAAGTGGACTCGAGCATTGTCATATGCGTGGTATTATGCACAGAGACATCAAAGTATCAAATATCTTATTAAACAATGAAGGTGTTCTCAAGATAGGAGATTTTGGATTAGCAAATACAATTAGTACAAGTAACAAAAATCCTTTGACAAGTCGTGTTGTGACTTTGTGGTATCGTCCTCCTGAGCTATTGATGGGATCAACTAGCTATGGAGTGTCAGTAGATCTATGGAGTGTTGGTTGTGTATTTGCAGAACTTTTTCTTGGGAAGCCTATCCTTAAGGGAAGAACCGAGGTAATTTTAATAATTGATGTAGGAAAAAATCTTTTTAATAATTCTTTTTTGATAACTTTTTGACAACATATACGTGGCAGTTTGTTGGTCCGTTTCAAATATTCTTTTAGAATAAATTCAAACAGACCAATAAAATGATGATACTGTTGTCAAAAAGTTGTTAAAAAAGAGTTGTTAAAATATCATTATCCATTGATGTATGCTATGTATAATTTATATTTAGGTTAAATGACGATGATATTTTAACGACTTTTTGACAACAAATTATGTGTCACTATTTTATTGGTTCGTATATTTGAAACGGATCAATCACATGCTATCATATAAGTTGTTTGACATGTATTAGAAATTGTTGAAACCTAATTTTCATAGCTTGAATGTGTTAGAAATTGTTTCCTAAGAAGACATATACTTTTAAAAATAACACAAACACTAAACTTAATTTTATAGTTTGACATGTATGTATTTCTTGAGTGTATAGGTTGAACAATTGCACAAAATTTTTAAGTTGTGTGGTTCTCCACCTGAGGAGTTCTGGAAAAAGACCAAACTTCCTCATGCAACCATGTTTAAGCCTCAAACAAATTATGAAAGCTCTCTTCGAGAAAGATGTGCAGATTTTCCTGAAACTGCTATAGACCTACTTGAGACTTTATTATCCATTGATTCAAGCAACCGAGGAACTTCCTCATCTGCCTTAATGTCTGAGGTAAACATTTCATTGATTTGTATTTTTATATAATGTATTCTTTATTTTTAGAAAATTTCTTTTTTTTAATCTTATATTGTAAGAAATTGTTGATGTTTTATGCACATGATTTCATAATTGTTTTCCTAGAAATGTTCGTTTATTAGGACTATGATATTTTAACAATATTTTGATAACATTCGTATATTTGAAACAGATCAATCACAAGTTGTCACATAAATGATTGTAAAAAAATTGTTAAAAAAAGTTGTTTAAGATATATTTTTCTTTGTTTAATGTGTACCACTTGTGAATAACTATAACTCAATTTCTAATTTTCTTTTCATTGTATATTCCTTATAGTATTTTAACACTAAGCCATACGCTTGTAACCCATCAAATCTCCCAAGATACCCACCAAGCAAAGAAATGGATGTAAAAGTTCAAGAAGATTCATCCAGGTACACTATTATGGTATTTTTTTTTTGTTTATAAAAGGATAATTAGTTGATTTAATAGAATAAATATTAACATATTTCATTTAGTATAATAAAAACAATATTGTCTTAGTATGAAAAGTTTAATTCTCTTAATTTTGTTTGAACTCCCTAAAAGTATTGAAACACTTTTGATCTATAGTAACTATTACACTAATATGCAATTAATCTTAAAGGAACCTTTAAATTTTGCTTTTGTAAATTTGAAATCCTTAGATATTCTTTCAAGTTAGTGTTAATTTTCATTGTAATATACACATGCGATAATTATTAAAGACAAAATACATATTCTATTACCTTAGTTATTATTGAAGCTCAAACAAAATTAACAAAGTTAAAAGATTTGTACTAAGATTTTATTTTTTTATTGTACTAAAAATGAAATATTGGTTGTATTGAAGTGACTATTTATTTTTTACAAAACATTGTCATAGATATAATTATTTATTAGTTGAATTATTTTATACATTAAGAGTTTGAGTTTTATTAGTAATTATCTCATATGATGTTGTATGTTTTGTAATTAAACTCACTTAGAGAGATAAATATTTATTGTTATCTTTTTAGTATTTTAGAATATCTCATTCCAATTAAATCAAATGCATTTTCTCTCATTTCTCATTTTTAGGACTAATTCTTGATCCTTACTCTTAGGAAAAAGATTGAAGGTAAAGTGAGAGAGGTTGCAACATCAAGAAGACAACCAAGACGAGTCAATAAACTTTTGAATGATCAAAACAATTTTGGTAAATCAAGCTCAAAAGAGGTACTATTTTTTCAATGGAATGTTACTACAACAGTTAAATATCATTATTTTTACAATCGATCATGATATGTTAACAACTTTTTGATAATAGATTATGTATTACTATTTTACTGGTCTCTGTATTTGAAACAGACCAATCACAAATTATCACATAAACTATTGTAAAAAAAAGTTGTTAAAAAACATTTTCCTTTTACAATACTTATCTTGTCTTCTTTGTGTAGAACATGCAAAACAGTTCTCAAAATGGCCATAAAGATGATGGTAAAACACATCTTACAAAAGGAAGAGGAGGAAACATGTACAAAGATCATGCAAAGCCTGCAATGGATACCATGTCTGAGACCTCCCAAATGATGAATGTTGTTAATGGTAATGGATACAGTGTGCCAATACAAGTTTCAGGATCTACTAATGATTATACATGGGTAAAAAGAAGAAAACAAGATGCATCATCAACAGTATCAGATGGATCAAAAAGCAAAATCAGTGCACTAGATACCAACTTTGCCAAAGGAACATATGATTTATCTAACCAAAGAGTTTCAATGGATTTTGATCCTGCTGAATTGGTGAATGCTCAGGTAAACATTTATCTAACCAAAGTAAATATTTTAAATTATTAAGTCACAAAACCTACAAATTTACCATTGTTACTTAAATTAATCTTAAGGTGTCAATAGTTGTTAATATAAAGTTAACATAAGTTTTAGTTTGATTAGTGAAAATTAACATATGACATATATGGCTATAGTTAAGAATTCAAGCTTGAATTTAAGTTTTACATTAGGAAAAGATGAAAAAATTAAACATTATATATATAAAAAAACCTCATAAATTTATTGTTTTAAGATTTTTCTAAAAATGATGTGAATTACTAATTTCTCATCATTATTATTAAATTTTTCCTATCAATTCCCTTAAAAAATACTCATTAATTACTACATGGTATAATATTATAATTGTCTTAGAAGACAATCTCTACATGACACACGAGTTTTATAATTTTATTTTCTTTTTAGTTAATTATGACATCTTTTTCTTTAGAACTTGAATGTGCTAACTAAAATATTTGTGTATTCTATTTATATCAAATTAATTTATATGTTATATTTAACATTTTACAGGGTCGTAGAGAAAATGATGCACAACGTGCAATTCGTAAATCGAGGTTTGGAAGAGGTAAATAAACATTTATATTTGAAAATTTTCATACGTAGGAGAAAGAAAAGAGAAATGCTATATGTGAAATAATTTGCATAATAAATTACACAACAAATAAAGTGAAAGAAGAAAAAAATAACTAAATTAAAATGTAATAAATTATGAAGGGAAGAGAAAAACAAAAACAAAAAACTATTTTGTGCAAAAATTTATCTAAATTGTCTTATCTTATAGTATATTTAAATAATGCACAAGAAAGAAATAAAAAAAAAATAATGTTATACAAATTGTTATATAAGTTGCATATATAACACAATTAAAAGTAAAATAAAAAAAAATAATTTTTTTTTATATTTGGGGTAAATAAAAATTTGTATTGTAAAAGATGAGATTATAAGTGAACTAATGATGATGAAATTGTTGTTTACAGATAAATGAGATGAAGCAAGGATTGTGAAAGTGGTGTAATCTTCATCATTACAAGGGTGACTATAGAAAACATTTATGCAATTGATGAACTTTAGTAGGGACATTTGAACCATTTTAATTTTTTACTTCACCTCTATTGGCATCTTGGTGTCATTTCCCTCCTTTTGATCACACTATAGTTAATTCTTCATACCCTTCAATCATTAACATTATTAACATTCATAAACAAAGATTACACTATATACATGCAACAAGGCAAAAAATGGAAGATGATACAATACATTAATGCTGTACATTTCTCATGAAATTTCACTTTCCTCACATTTGCAAATTTTGTCTTAAGTGTAAGATTGGTTTTAAGAAAAGAAAAACAATATAAACAAATATTTTAATTACCTTAGTGTGTTTCACTATCTCTATCTTTATCTCTAAAATTAAAATTCATTTTTCATCATATTTAATAAGTATAAATTTTATGTTTCATCCTCATGTCTATTAAGTAATGAATATACTTGTATTTGCTCTTACTATTTCAACTACTAATTAAATAGTTTTTTTATTAAAAAATTAAAATAAAAATCACACCAAAATAAACATAAAATTATATATATATATATATATATATATATATATATATTATTTTTAATGTCAAATATTAAGAAAGAAATTGTAATTGTAAGGTAAATAATTATAAAAAATAAAAATAATTAAATGTGTTGATTTAATGAAATTGGTAATAATATTTCCTAATAATTTAAATGATATCACACAAATAAAATAAATTTGTAATCAAAGTTGTGACAAGAAAACACACATCATGGATATTTAAATAGATTTGGTGCATATTAAACGAGTTGAAGTGTTGAAAGATATTGAAACTTTTTAGTGAAACAAAGGTTTTTTTAAATGAAAAAAAATTATGAGTGGAAAGAGAACAAAGTAAAACAAGTTTTTAATATTACATACTAAACCAAAGGTTTACGTGATTGAGTTGAACCCATATAATTGAAAGTCAAACATCTTTATCTAAATAAATAAATAATAAATAAAAGTACTAAAACAAGTAGATATAATTAAGCATGTGCCTTGGAAATTATTTGATTAAACTTGAGGCTTTATTTTCTAAAATGTATATTATTTGAATAAAATCACACAAAGAAAAATATTTTATCAAAATTATGAAAAGAGGGAAAGTTTCTTCAAAGTAAATTTTGAACAAGTTGAACACTTGACCAAAGGGAACAAAAATATAAGTGTTTTAGGCTACCTATCAACTATTAGTGTTCCAGGGATTTTAGGAATTTAAAATAGGACGCGTATGAGAAAAAAAAAAGTACTCATCCTTATATTCAATTAGAGAACTAGATAATATCGTATCCACATCTAATCAATACAGAGATTTATAGTCAAAATTAATATAACGGTTCATCTATAGAAACCTTGGATGATAGAACTTTAGTTTTGAAGTTAATTAAACATGTTGAAGTTTAATTAAACAACAAAAAATAAAGAAGTTTCATAAAAGAATAAGAAACTAATCGGATAGAAAATCACAAACAAGTTCCATAAAATAACTTATAGGATAGAAAACCTTAAGTTAAAAAAGGCAACAAAAAGTTTCATAGAAGAATAGGAAAACTCAAAGGATAGAAAACCCTAAGTGAGAAAGAACATTAAAAGCTAAGATAGAAAATCTTAAGTTAAGAAGAACAAATAATCACATAATAGAAAACCTCATAGAATAGAAGAATAAAACACAAACCCTAAACGATAGAGTATAAAAACCCTAAAATTGGAAAGTACAGGTATCCACACAACATTCCTTAAAAGACTAAGAAGAAAAGAAATAAATGATCCTCTCAAAGAAGTCTAACATACCGAAAAATCATGAGAAAGTCAAACTAGGCTATCAAATTAGGAAAATAGGACAAGCAGAAAACTAAAACAATAATTGGATACAACATAGAAGAAATACGATTAAACTAGCTGAAGAAAACACCCAGGAAACAATAGGAAAACATAAACAAAATATTAAAGTCAGGTCAAACAAGTAAACACTTAAGATCTAAGGAAAAGAAAAATAACTAAGTTAAAACACCCAGACGCAATGTTAAACAACTATCAAGTTAAAAGCGTCTAAGAGAGTTGAAGTTAAATACGTAAAACTTATCATACCTAAAGGGTGTTCAGTTTAGCTCTCGGGAAAACAAAACAATGTCAAGACGATGTCATTGACAAAACACACTAAAAAACTAAAATTTAAGACAATAGAGAAAACATAAACAGAGTTAAACATTGTATGTCCAAAAAGGGAAAAATCAAAGGAAGTGTTTATTTTGTCTAAACAATACCATGAGCTAAAACATTACTTTGTCAGACAATCAAGTCTTTAATCAACGCTTGATATCTTTAGAGAAAAAGCTTGATTGCCAAACACTACCTCAATGGTAGGAAATCAAAAAACACTTTGTTCTTCTAAACAAGCATTAAATGACATTAAATGTTCAATGTTCAAAAACAACAAAAGTGATATCTGATAAGTAGTCTACAAATCAGTAGTAGGTGCTAGTAACAAGAAAGACATTCATAAAATGTTCGTATCTTAGGAAATCATGATACAATACCTATACCTAAACAAAACATGAAGACAATAAGTAAAACACCAACCAAGAAGAAGTCTCTTACAGACTAACTGATATCAATCAAATACAAACAAAACAGTAGAAAACATAGAATACTTCACAACCAAGGATGGGTGAAACTCAACTAGATGATGTATCACAATGATACTGGAACTGTCTAGGAAAACTAGGAATGGGTAAAACTCAACTAGACAATGTATCACAATGATACTAGAACCGTCTAGGGACACCAAGAATGGTGAATAGTATTATGCAATTAGGAGTGAGTCAAACTCAACTAGTCAAAAGTAACAATGGTTACTCAATAGGGCTAGGAACACCAAGAGTAGTTTAAAATACTCAACTATACTTTATTGAATATTTAATGGAATACTTTAAGTTAACTTAGATGAGAATTGGGTGTAGCATTAACAGGTGAACCAACATAAAATTGTTCGTGTGTTGTAGTCCTCTAGGTAAACGATTGGTTGTTGATGAAAGCAATCTCCTTAAGTGCTCAAGTTAACCTTAAGCTATCAATTATCATTTACATCTTCAACAACTTACTACTTGTATATCTTTGAAAAAAGTTAAGTTAATCTTGTAAATGACCTTTGCAAAATAACGTTTATAGACGAAGTATGACTGACTCTCAAATGATTCATACATCATATTTAAATCTTCAGTCGCGAAAAGATCTAGAAAAGTTTTCTCACAACTTCAATAACTTTATATAGAGAACTGGTATGGAAGAGTTTATTTGACATTCATAAAAGTATGAATGCATTTGGATATATAATTTCAAAAATTTAAAGAAATTCAAATGCATTCAATTTAAATTGATATAATGTATAATTTCATTTTCGATTATTTTGTTTTTCTAATGTAATTTGAAGTTAAAGAATTTTAATTTTCTCATTAGAATAAAATATTTTAATTACCATTAAATAAAAAAACAAATATTTATATAATAAATCATTTTTAATTAAAATAATATTAATATTAATAATTATCGGTTAATATTAAATACTAAAGATTAAATATATGTTAATTACCTAAATTATTATTTAGGAAATTCAAATAAAATTAACTTTTTATATTAAGATTATAATTTATTTTTATTATGATAAAAACGAAATATTTTGATCTATTAAACTAATTATTTTCTTTTATCGTTTTAAACACATCCCAATTTAATAGTTTTTTTTTCCTTAATAGCTTTTTAAGATATTAGATTCTGAAATTGATTTTATTTTAATATGCAATATTAATACACGACAAATAATAAAAGATGAAAATGTTTCGTTTGATAAACAATATAATCACTAGTATTGGCCTTTAACGTCACTTCGTAAACATTGCACCACAAAACATCTAACGTAAATTATTGACCGGTGATATTTTCGTAAATAAGTGATCATACATACGTCGGTTAGGAGGGATCCCAATGTCTATAATATTATAGACGTCGTCCCCCCTAACCGTTGTCTACAAGTCTGACAGGTAGGTGAAAAGTTGTTTTGGACGTCGGCTCCCCCTAGATTCGACGTTTATATACACTGCGAATATTAATTTTTAGTTCGAATGAACGTCATATTAGTGAGGTCACCGACGTCTAGTCGAGAATAGACATCGGGCACTGAGGGCGTCGACGTCTCGATTCCTGTTAAATCAGAAATCGCGAACTCGCGTTTACGCGCACTTCATCGTCTTCCTCCTCGCCTTTTCTCTCTACGGCATTGCATTTCCAGGTGCATTTTATCTTTTTCGAACCGTTTAAACTTATTTTTACTCCGATTAAATTAGTCTTTGATGGATTAATATCTTCCATTTGAATCGATTAAAATGAGTTTTCGTTGTGTTTTGCTGTAGTTTTGCTTGTGTCTTTGTGTAGCGTAGTAGAACCTTCTCCCTTTGCTAGCTTCCTCGTAAGGAAAGCTACGTCTTTTGGATCTCTTATGGCATTTCAACCTAAAACTGAACATGGGTCATTGCCTAGTTCTCATGTCACTGTATTCTTTTTCATTGGTGGTTGAAATGGAATTAGGCAAAGACCTAGGTTCTGTTTTGGGTTAAAATGCCATAAGAGATCCAAAAGACGAAAGCTTTTCTTAGGAGGAAACTAGCAAAGGAAGAAGGTGTTACTAGGTTATCCAAATACACGAGCAAAACTGCACCAAAACACAATGAAAGCTCAGTAGACATCGGTTAGTGCCATGTCTGACGTCTATAGTGCCCTTAGATGTTGGACTCTATAGAGTCTAACGTCCCACATTAACGTCATCCATAAAGATGTCGTATCAGAATCTCACGTTAAAAGCCCAAAATAACATACGTTTAAAGCCCTTTCTGCACTAGTGAATATTGTGTAATCTTTGTTTATGTTTAATAAAAGATAAATACTTTTAGATGATAAAATGTATAGAAGTTAACTAACTTAGTACCAAAATTAAAAACACAAAAGTGTTATTTTATGTTGTAAAAAATATCTATCTTTTTCGTCTAACAAAAAAGAAAAATATACTTTTACATATAAATTTTTTACATTCATTTGACACTACCTTTTCTTATTTTTTACTTTCTTCTTTTTTGAAAAAATATAAAACTTTATACTTTTATGAGCATTTTATCATGTATCAAATAAATGTAAAAGTGTATAATTGTAATATTACTTCTTTCATTTAAAAAAAAATCATCACACAAAGGAGAAGTCACATAAAAAGAATACAAAGAGCTGAAGTTATTTTTCTTCACCAAATTTTTCATCAAAAATTGTCTATTGACATGAATCAAGAGATGGGCACTGAGTACATCTAACTATTAAAATGCTGAGTAAAGAAGAAAAAAACATTCATTGTTGCATGCATTAAATGCATCCATTAATATCAAGTTCTTCCATCCAAGAAAAATACATTCAAAAAAGTGAAGCTACTTAGCTCTCAGAAGAGCAAAGATTACTTTTTTCAAGAGTCCATATAAAGTGATTCCAGAAGAAAAAAAAAAGAAAAAGACTATATTGTCTTTTGTAAAAATATTACAAAAAATTTTTAGCCACCAAAAGTTTAAAGAGAAACATTATTAGTGTTGGACAAGTTAGAAGAAAGAGAACATCAAACTTATATATATCAAGAAATTATTATCTTCTTTATAAAACAAATGTGTGATAAGTGATCACAAATTTTAAAATCTTTATATGTTAGTAAGAAGAATTGTTTTGTAGAGAATACTTATTAAACTAAAAGTTGTTTGTAACAAAATACCTCTTGAGTTAGGTAAAATAATACTTAAACAAAATGGACTAAGAGTGATTGGGAATAAAAAAAAAATATATTTTCTAAGCTAGAAGTGACTTGAAAAGGAATATATAATTAGTCACAAGTGGTTTAAGAAAAAAAAAATACTTTCTTAAAATGAGAGTGACTTGTTGAAATAATATTAAAAGAGTTAACCAAAACTAATTTCAAGTCCAAACAATATTCAAATTTATTTAATGAAATTTAATTAAATGATTGAGAATTTGAAATGATATATGATTAGATGAATCGATATAAAACATTGTGTATATTTTTTTTTTATATTATATGGATTTAGAGAGAGATTGAAAAAGAAGTTTAACAAAATATTCCTAATTAAATTAGTTAAAGCTTAATTCTTCATCAAACACAGTAAAAGAATCATTGATATATAAAATATAATAATTATTTCAACAGATTATATTTGTAAAAGAATAAAAAAATTTAACTATTTTATGCATTTTTATTTTATTTTCACAAAAATTGAATGATAAATTATAAAATATTAAAAAGGAAAAAACAAATAAATTTGTAAATCGAAGACAAAAAATTAAAATGTTGATCATATGTCATTAACTTAAATGAATAACAATATGCTTGGGCACAAAAATTAAATGATAAAAAATTAATTAGTATTTTTTTATACTTTTAGAAAAAACACAAATTATTTATATTATTATTTATTTATTTATGAAGAGTTAAAGAAAAAGGAAAGAGACAAAGAGATGAATTGCGTGGCGAAGGGAAGAGAGGGGGTAAGAGAAACGCAGCATCTTACCGTAATAATAGCAGCAGCGCACGAACGAAGAGTGCAAACAATGCTCTCTTCTATCTTCCTTCACAATCCACCACTCTAACCTTCCTTTTGCTTCGGTGAGCGATCCAATTTCGCCTTTTCTCTTATTGCTTTCTCGGATATTAATTCTCCTCTCTCTGCATTCCCTTCCCCTCAGATCACTTCATTCCGATTTTCTCTTCTGTTTCCTTTCCTCGATTTGCCGTTTCCTTTTCAATCTGTTCGGCTCAGCTTCTAAAATGTTTTTTTTTTTTTAGATTTTTTGTTTTTGTTTCTGATTGAGTTCGCGGTGTTTGTTGTTGTGCGTCGGTTTCAATACATTTTGCACGCCTGATTTTGTATTTTTGTTGGGAATTTCTTTGAACGGGGGAATTAGGATATGATAGATTGCGACATTTCGCGTCTGTTGAATGTTTGATTACTTTGATTTGATGCTAGTGTGGAACACTTCAGAAAAAATGTTTTATTTGGTGGAAACCGGAAAGGATTTGATTAAGGTATGATATATAAGGAGGTAGGTTTTTGAGAAGAGGGGTTCTTTTGTCTTGGCTTGTGGTTGACTTGAGGTCCTGAGGGGTTTCGATTGCCTTGACCTGAGAGGCGCCAGTATGTTGCATTGCATGTCTAACAGAAGAGAGGTATGTGCCAATAGGTTGCATTGCATGTCTAAAGGTGCCAGTAGCTTGTGTGTGACGTAAAGAAGATTGCCAAAGACCTGACAATTCGTTAGATGTCTGGATATTTTGAATCTTCTTTAACAGCTGCAAGTAGAGTGTGCCTTGTGTGAGCTGACAAGGCTTGCTAAAGGTACCACGGATGTGGGCTGGGGCAGCATCTCAATCAGCGGTAATGAGGAAACGCGATCCAATCTGCCACCTCACAGAACTATTTTGCATTTGTAACGGAAGAAAGGTGCCAATGGGTTGCTTGTCTTACAGAAATAAGGCGTCAAGTTTGGGACAATTTTGTTGATTTTAGTTTGTCCCAATTAGCATCAAAGTTAGCATTTTAGATCACTGTACATTTTGAGTTTTTTTTTTTCCCGCTACTGGTAGGGTCTGCCGTTGATGAACCAAAAGGGCTTGCCGAAGGGCCCACAGGGATTGGCTGGGTAGTACCTTAATTAGCATGAGGCGCCAAATTAGATGTGCCTTATGGTGCATATGTGATAGACCTGAAAAGAATAGGAAGAAGTGGATAGTGTATGAGAGAAGGAAGAGGCGTAACTAACTAACGGGTGTCAGCAGTTAAGTGAGGCGGGAGAGGCAATTATAAATAGAAGAGTTGTTAGTGGGGAGAGGACTTTTGGTTGATTGTTTGTTAAACAGGGTCTGTCCTGTGGAGAGGGTTAAGCCACTATTTTCATTGTATACAGATATTCTTTTGTGAATAAGAATGCGTTTCTTCCATACCTTGTGTTGTTCTGAGTTTAGAATTGAGTTTTCAATTAGGTTCACTGTCCAGGAACCTATCAATATGTTTCGTCTTTTCCCTCTGTTAGCTCTTCTATGGTAAGTGAAATTTTTTACACCAACTAAATGTCGGAAAAATTATATCCTTAGTTGTACACCATATGCTTGCAATTAAGCAGCTGTTTTCCATGAAAGCAGAGCCTCATTGATAGTAATTTATTTAGACCATTTGTCAGTTCTTCAGTGTAATATTCAACACATTAGATGATTGGGCATGCTGTGTTATTTATGGCTATCAATTACTCTGTCCATTTCAAAATAATTGTTAGTTTTCAGGTTTCCCAAAGCATTTATTACTTTTTTCAACTTATCCTTGTTCTTTTTGGTATTTTACTTTTGGAATGAGAAAACACCTATGAAATGGGATGGTAATGTAGTAAAATAGAACTTAATTTTGTCTTAAAATTCTAAATAGTTACAATTTTCTTAATCCTCTATAAAACCTTACAGTGACAATTATTTGGAAACAGATCTAATTGGCAGGTGCTAAAGGTGAGTGCCTTACTTGCACTAGAAAGGTATGTATAAGGGATTAGTGATATATTTCATTGAAAAGCAGGGTTCCTAACCAGTAAGCAGGGCTGACAACCATTTTGACGGCTTGCCTCAATGCTTCTAGCAGTGTGCCTTTTGATGGACGGGTTGATATTTGTGGGTTCTGTCCGTTTTATATCTATAAAAGAAAAAAATTGTCAGGGGAAAAAATCAAGTTGATTTCATATTTATTAGAATTTGAGTTTAGGACCTAACTCAACTGTACAAAACCCATTTTGTAAGTTGAAGACATCCCACACCTTATAAGGGTTGCATTTGCCATATATCTTGTCCACATGGGAATGGCAACCCAAAATACCCAAGACTAGACATCTGGAGTGTGGAAAAGTGCTGGTCACCCAATAACTATTCCCCTTTGTGCCTAGGCATAAACATCTATGGAATAGTTAATTAGGGTGGTCCTATAGTAGATCTAGGTTAGGCTATGATTTCATATTAACATTTTGGGTTTAGAGCTCAACTTAACTCTACAAAACAGCTTGCTTGTTAGGTGAGAATTTCACAAAACTTGTAAGGATGACATTAGCCATACCTCTAATCAGTGTGGGATATCAATAATATTGAAAGATAGCAAGTTCATATATTGTCTGTATGTCCAAAATTTAGCCTCTGTAATTGGCACTTTGCATACTTTTGGGTTTTGTTTCTTGCAATCCAAGTGAAAATTATATGAATCTATCCCTCCCTTCATGGAAAAATGGGACCATTGTCATTCTTTTAATAAACAAAGAAGAATTTATTGAGAGAAGAAAAAGATGCAATAGTAAGGATAAAAAATATTCAAGGGAAAAAAGAGAGCAGAGTAAAGTCAGAAAGGAAAAGAAAATGCCAAAACAGCAAAGATCAAGGTCCATGAAGCAAAGCAGGCCAATCTCTCTGAAGATGTAATAAAGAGACACCAACAATGACACTCCCATAAAATGACCAGTAGCAGACTTCCACATGGCAGGTTCAAAAACTACTCAATCCCAAATGGGCTTAAGAGAAGACTGCTCTGACTAGAGAAAAATTTAGCATTTGTTTCTATTCACCAAAGAACTGCAAACTGGGTGCATTGACAAGCTTTTTGGTGTCTTTGGTAGTATCAGAAACTCTCAAAGCAGTTCAAAAGAACTGCTTAATATCTGTGGGTGTTGTGGCAAACCCAATGTTTACTTGCAACATCATACAAATTATTCAAAGATTTGAAGCTGTCGATATAAAAACCAGATTTAGAGTTGGAGTTAGCAATGGCAGACTATGGGGGATTATGGCAGATGGCATTACTGTTTATGGTAGAAGCATGGTGTACATGTGCATGTATGTGTTTATCTATATAATTCAAAATTGCAATGTATAGGTATTGTCTAGCAGTCAAAGAATAGTAGTACCGTTGAGTTAGCGAGAGACATGAGTGAGGTTACAAGCAGAGACAAGTTAGAGAAACCGAGTGAATAGTGGGGTGGAGGGAGTTGAAGAAGGGTTGTAGTTGGAAAGCACTATTGCTAGTAGTGGTTGTTGCTAGGTGGTTGTCAGATAATCACATTAAAGATAGGGGAAGGTCATTGCTTGCGGCTTGGGCTCATTGTTTGAATCAGATTATAGTCCGTACATCCTACAGTTTCTATCAATTTGAGTTTTGATCCATATGGAAGCGTAGGGATCAATCCTTCATGGAAAATAAAGATCTATATACCTTAATGAGTCAAAGCTATCAGGAATCTAACTCAGAAACTGACATGTGCTTGTCAAATGTCATGCATGAAGAGTGTCTAACACCTCGTTTGGAGGAGGCGTGTCTATGCTTCACAGCTTGCTATAGTATTTTTATTCTTAGCTGCTTTATGCTACTATGTGAGACCCTGTTGAAGTTTTACTAACTCACTGTAAAGCTGTGCTTGTTATGCCAATGGAATTTGTACAATTATTACAAAAACTCTTAGCATTTTTTGACCATTTCATTCATGGTACCAGTATTTTTGTTTTATTTGATGAAATTCTTCAATCTAATTTTCATTTGCGAATCTGTGATTGTATACTTTTATGTGTCTGATTTCTCATGTTCTTTTTTTTTTTTCTTTTTTTCTGAATTTTTCTCTAGATTATAAAAATGGACAGGTCAACTGGCCGCAGTGGTGGTGGAAGTGTGGACACGTTTCTACCAAATTATAAGTTGGGGAAAACACTTGGCATTGGATCCTTTGGCAAGGTGAAAATTGCCGAACACGTACTGACTGGTCATAAAGTTGCTATAAAGATCCTTAACCGCCAGAAGATAAGAAACATGGAAATGGAAGAAAAAGGTCTGAGTCATTTGCATAGATTTAATATTTACTGTTTGTCTAACTGTGGGACCTGGTTTTAATTGTTTTCAGTCTTCCAATACTTTTCAGTCAAGTTTATATGTATATGTACATGTATAGCTGCTTTCCTATATCATTAGTTTTAAAATTCTGCATGTTTATACCACTATGTTTTGGTTGGATATTGTTGAAAGTTTTCCTTAATTGTTGTGATCCATAGCCTGCCTTAACTCCAGCCAATTAGAGTTGGTTGAAATCATTGAAGATTGAATGAAATGTTCTTGTGTGGCCGGACATTGACTGTGTGTGTGGGGGGGATGGGGGGTTAAGAATTAATTTGTTGTAGAGTTGATAGCTGAATCACTTTACTTATGGTTTTCATATTTTGCATGTTTGCTATTGGTAACTAGCAAATGGTTGAATATACTTACAAGTTGTAATATTTTTCTTCTCAAATATGCTTACATGTTGTAATGTTTTTCTTCTCATTGTTTTTTACTTCAATTTGTTGCAGTTAGAAGGGAAATCAAAATTTTAAGATTGTTTATGCATCATCACATTATACGACTTTACGAGGTCATAGAAACCCCATCAGACATATTTGTTGTTATGGAGTACGTGAAATCTGGAGAGCTCTTTGATTACATAGTGGAGAAGGGTAGGTTGCAAGAGGACGAAGCCCGCCATTTTTTTCAGCAGGTTTAATTTTTGATATTTTTGTGCACTTCAGAAATTTGTGCTTGTTGCTGATTATATAATCTAACTTGTGTCATCGAACATTCGAAACAGATAATTTCTGGTGTGGAGTACTGTCACAGGAATATGGTGGTTCATAGAGACTTGAAGCCTGAGAATTTACTTTTGGACTCCAAATTTAATATCAAGATTGCTGATTTTGGCTTGAGCAATATCATGCGTGATGGTCACTTCCTTAAGACAAGTTGTGGAAGCCCTAACTATGCGGCTCCAGAGGTTTGTAAATAATTGGACTGTAATTGAATAAGATATTAAAATTATTACTACACCACTATTTCTGAGAATTTTACCTCCTTTTGTGATTAATCTATCCAAGAATAAATTATTTTTCATAGGTTATCTCGGGGAAATTGTATGCTGGACCTGAAGTAGATGTCTGGAGCTGTGGTGTAATTTTATATGCTCTTCTCTGTGGCACTCTTCCTTTTGATGATGAAAACATTCCCAATCTTTTCAAAAAGATAAAGGTAATATTGCTCTCAATTTTCCTTTTTCTGTCTATGTTCAAAATATTGGTAGTCAAATTTCCTGCCACTTTCAGGTCATTTTCTGACATTGTTGCTGATGGAGATTTTGACAAATCTAGAGTGGTTTAATACCTTTAGGTCAATGCTTATCATATATTTTGCTGTCTTTGTTTAAAGGAAGGTTGATATTGTTCCTCCTACATTGCAAAAACTAATTGGTTATCGATAACACTTCTATTTATGAAACACTCCTCGGAAAATCAGTAAATCAGTAAATTATCTTTATAATACTTACTAAAGGCATTAGTAACCTGCAACAGTTAATAATTCTCGGTGACTCACTAAAAAAAGATTTATATTATTTCATTTAGTTTGTCTAATCTTGTATGTTGAATGTGATGATGATTTTAAATTTATCCATTGCATATTCATACAGTAAATGATGTTATCTGTAAACTGATTTAGTTTTTCTTATGTGCACACCTTACTAATTACCATTTCTTGTAGGGTGGGATATACACTCTTCCTAGTCATCTGTCACCTGGTGCTAGAGATTTGATTCCAAGGATGCTTGTGGTGGATCCCATGAAGAGGATGACAATACCTGAGATACGTCATCACCCATGGTTCCAAGTTCGTCTGCCACGTTATTTAGCAGTGCCACCACCAGATACACTGCAACAAGCCAAAAAGGTTTGGATTTTACTTGTTTTTGGGTTTCTTTTTTATTAAGTTGTGGCATATGATACACGGATACAATATGTGTATCTGAATTATACGTGATATATGCATTTTGAAAACTATACTAAAATTTTTAAAATCATAATAAACATGTGATTGTTATTATGTGATCCATATTAAAATAACATGTATTAAAATGTTGTCAAAACAAAAAAATTATAAATTATTATCATCATAAAAGTATTAGTACTTTATAGATTAGATATTTCATAGATAAGTATTGGTATAAAGTATCCTAAAGTATAGGCTATGGGCCGGATAGGATACGTAACACAAATTGAAGTATTGATGTATCATAGGTTATGCTCCATACTAAAGAAAATTTTAATCTGAAAAATACCAATTCTGTTGTCCCTTTTTAATTTCTCAAAATGAGAGATACAATTTATATAGTACAAACATGATTATTTGTCTGCTTGCATCATTATTTGTTAATTCTATGTTGTCTAAATACACTACCTTTTTGTCAAAGTGCTTAGATATAAGTGTTAGTATATTTGCAAGCCATCTGTTAGGACGCTCAACTCAAGAACAGAAGCCAGTGTATGAGTGTTAGGAATCTTTATTATAAGATCCTAACAGTCACTCTCACCACTGATATGTACTCACACAAGACAGAAAGAATGAAACAATGAGTATCTTATTCACAGTAACAATCACGAAGTAAGAAGTGTAACTCGAGGGCCTAACCCCTCTCACCAGGTTCGAAACCGGTCTCTACAAAGTATATAATTGACTTACTTCCTCTGACAATATAAGAGTCCTATTTATACTATTCCTTTGCCTTCTAACCTAAACTCAATACCCATTATGCCTTCTCCCCTGTATCCTATCATTACACCCCTCTGCAGAACAACCTTGTCCTCAAGGTTGGAATCCAAAAAACACCGGGTCGCTTGGCTCCTCTTCATCATCTTGTTTTCATCTGAAGAGAATGCACTAGATACTACCCATCAATTCATGTCGGGAGGCTTAGGTGGTGGCAATTCCTTCTCCAATGTCTTCCATTCTTCTTGGATTTTATTAGCTTTCACCACTNTAAGTAATATAAGATGGCTAATTAATAAAGATTCTGCAAGCAACCTGGAAATTCCTTTGTGGCCAATGCTAGAAGCTAGATCTGCATGTTTTATAACCTAGTAATTTCAGAAAATGGACTTGTAACAGCCCTAGTGGATGCACCCGTGGACACCCAAACCACAGCTGGGTCACTTCCTGACAACACTGCTTTAATCCCAGGCCTCAACACTTCTTCTCCTTTCTTCACTGTTGTGACATACTCGCCACAACCTACCACTCTATCTTCACTGAAAATAGGAGCTTTACTGGCAAATGGGCTGTTACCGGGTCCAATAATGCCCAAGCCCAACATCTCCTGGACCTGCTTCTCTATTTTAGCCTTCATCAAGTCGGTATACTTATAGCATCTCACGTTCACTTGTTCAGTGCCTTCTTCAATGGTTATCCGGTGGTCCACTCTTCTAGCCAGAGGAAGTCCTTGTGGCACCTCAAACACCTTCTCGAAATTTTGCTCCTGCATGAGGGTTAATCCTTTTGCCCCTGGGTTTGCCGCTGCTGTTTTAGATTGATGCAGACCCCACACCATCGCAAAAGTCTTGATCCCTATCTCCTTCTTGAACGCCTCGGGAGTGATGACTTTCATCATAGATTTGCTATCACCCCTTATCACTACCTCTGTTTCTGCTGACCCATATTTCATGGTCATTTGCTTCCAATCCACCCTAATTTCCCCCAACTTGGCCAGCCACTCTACTCCCAGCACGACATCGACTTCCCCTCGTTCAAAGAGATAAAAATCCTCTTTAATCTCCGCTCCCTCCAGTGTTAAAGAAACTCCCATGCAACAACCTCGCCTTTCCTTTCTCTGGCCGTCCCCCAGACAGACGCGATAAGGTGCCGTCTCCTCCCTCTCTAAACCCATCTCCTCCGCCAAACTTGTCGAGATAAAGGTATGGCTCGCTCCGCTATCGACGAGCACGACTACCCTCCGATCTTGAATCCACCCCGACAACTTCATGGTATTGGATTGAGTTATTGCTCCAGCTGAATACACCGACAATGCCATGCAAAGCTGTTCCTTCAGTCCTCTTGGGTCTGCTGCTTGCAGTGCTTCGCCGTTCGGTTCAAACCATCTTGTCACGTTCAGCTTCGTCAGTCCCCTCCCGTTGGGTCCAGTAGTCCTCTCCTGTTCTGATTCGTCCAACCGCTCGGTCACTCTTGATCGGCCTGGGTCATAGCGATCGGTCTCGGACCTTGTCACCTCACCGCATGTTCGTCCCCAATACGACTTCCGCTCAACAATGGTGCCAAACCTTATTACGAGAGCTCCCTTCAAACTATCCCATGAACGATTCTTTGCTTTCTCCTTCCAAGCTTTGAACCAGTAGCGAGCGCTATCTTCCATACTGAATTCTACTAATCGGACCTTCTCCTCATCTTCCGATACTCCTTGCAAATCGAAAAATCGATCCGCTCTATTGATCCAGATAAGCGGATCCGATCCGTCGAAGGTGGGTAGTTCCACCTTTTTCCTCCAATTAATCGCGCCTTCAGTTCGGCCACTTCCTTCTCCGCTTCTGTTCTCCCCCGTCTTCTTCACATTTCCATTGACCGACGGTTCATCTTGACGCCGACCCCTTCCCGCCAAGACCTTCGCAATTTCTTTCAATTCTTGACGAATCGCTGCAGTCTCAGCCTTGATCCCCTCGACGGCAATTTCCACCGTCTCCATCCGCCCCTCCATCACGTTTCCGTCAGTCTTTCCCGCCATGTATAACCCGCGCCCCTCCGTTCAAGATCCGGCAGGTCAGACCAATTTGTTAGGAATCTTTATTATAAGATCCTAACAGTCACTCTCACCACTGATATTTACTCACACAAGACAGAAAGAATGAAACAATGGGTATCTTATTCACAGTAACAATCACGAAGTAAGAAGTGTAACTCGAGGGCCTAACCCATCTCACCAGGTTCGAAACCGGTCTCTACAAAGTATACAATTGACTAACTTCCTCTGACAATATAAGAGTCCTATTTATACTATTCCTTTGCCTTCTAACCTAAACTCAATACCCATTATGCTCTCTCCCCTGTATCCTATCAATGAGTGTTATTGAATTGTAAAGAACTGAACCAAAGCTCTTTTAAGTTCACAACAAATCCCTCAGGTCCTTCAAGAAAGCTATCTCTACTTCTGTAAAAAGAAAAAAATAAAAAACTGACTTGCTTCACACATCTTTTCTATGTTCTTATCGCTCTCCTAATCAAATTGCCAATTCATCATAATTCCCTTTCCTTATGCCATTCCATTGCCTTCTGAGATGCAGTATTTGGATCAGATGTTTCTTTTGGCCGTGTCCAAATGCAATAATTGTCTAACCCAACTTTTAGGTCATCTGATTTAGGCCCATAACATAGTATCCTATCATGGTATACCTTTTTATGGTTTTCGTTTCTGTTTGCATTTCTGTAGCATACTAAATGTTTCAGTGGACTTTGTATGTATTTTTTTTTTCATACATCAAACACAAAGTATTACAGATTGTTTGTTACTTGATTTGTTCTTTTCAATCAAAGAAAGAAAAATCAATGAATATCATGGTTTTGTAGATTGACGAGGAGATTCTTCAAGAAGTGGTTAAGATGGGATTTGAAAGGAATCAATTGATTGAATCTCTTGCAAACAGAATACAAAATAAGGTTTGTGATCTTCATTTTCACCGTAAGTGTGTACCTGCCAGATTGTCTCTTATCTCTGTCTATGAATTTCAGGGTACTGTAACATACTATTTGTTATTGGACAACCGGTTCCGTGTATCCAGTGGTTATCTTGGAGCTGAATTTCAAGAGACAATGGTGGGTGTTAGATATTGTGTTTATTTCATTTACATGTTCATTTGTATTTGGGCTTAGCCCACACTCTTATTATTATAAATACATTACCCTATGTGTATACA
>NC_028351.1:12196037-12235218 GCF_000741045.1 Vigna radiata var. radiata
AAGGGAGATTTCCCCTCATCTCTTTTACTATTTCATAGTGGGTTTGTGATATAACCATTGTAGGTTTTCTATTCTTGATATTACATTTGTTTCTTTTAAAACGGGATAGGCTTATAAGTTTTTCTTTTGTAATGTGACTGCATAGGATTCTGGTTTCAATCGGATCCATTCCAGTGAAGTTCCTTCTCCAGTTGTTGGACACCACAGCACAGGATATATGGATTACCAGGGAGTAGGAATGCGGCAACAGTTCCCTGCTGAGAGAAAATGGGCCCTTGGGCTTCAGGTGTAATATTTTACTTACTAGCTGTTTCATACTGAACCGGATTAGATATCAAGTTTATTTTTCATGCTTAGAGTATCTAATTTATACTACTATCACCAAGATGGTTCCTAGCCTTATAATGAAATAATTATGTTAATTGTCCTGAACTGGTTCCATCTATCTTGTGACTGAGGCATCATCTTTGTTGATTGACGGTGTTATGTTATGTGTGCAACTTGTTTGCAAATTGTCATTTTTAATGAGTTCTAGCAACAGACTTTCTAATGCATTCTGTATTCTAAGTTTACATTTATTGGAAATTACAAAATCGTGAGTTATATTATATAAAATTTGATACTCAAATTTTTGTCACTTTCAATCAATTTCCATCAATAATAGAATGTGGTACTAATTGATTGAAGGTGTTAAGTGTGCAAGTTTTCTCAAATTGTCATTTTTAATGAGTTCTAGCAACAGACTCTTTCTAATACATTCTGTATTATTAGTTTAAATTTATTGGAAATTACAAAATCGTGAGTCATTATATAAAATTTGAGACTCAAGTTGTCACTTTCAATCAATTTCAGTCAATAATAGAATGTGGTACTAAACTGCTAGCGTTCTCTATTATTGATAGTTTCTATAAGAAATGTTTGCTAACTTGTGACAGTCTCGAGCACAACCACGTGAAATAATGACTGAGGTCCTTAAAGCTCTGCAAGAATTAAATGTTTGTTGGAAGAAGATTGGACACTATAACATGAAGTGTAGATGGGTTGCTAGCATTCCCAGTCATCATGAAGGAATGATTAACAATTCTGTGCATAGTAATCATTACTTTGGAAATGATTCCAGCATTATTGAAGATGAGGCTGTTTCTAAGTCAAATGTGGTCAAGTTTGAAGTGCAGGTAATTTATCTTGACAACCATAATATCCGTTGTGCTTGGATTTAAATGTGGATGTTTATTGACAAGGTTGGTGGTATTTTTTTAGTTTGTTAAGAGCCTTAGTATTTCCCTTCCTCCGACCTCTTTTGTTTTTAATATTAGAAAATTAGACTTGTTCTTTGGGTGTAAGTATAGTAATCCTTTCAGTGCAATGACTAGTATGCTAGTAGTCCATAATTTGGTAAATGAGATTTTCTTGTATACTTATTCTTCTGTCGTTATTGGATAGAACTATTGTCACTTCTTTTTTTATTTGAACGTTCTCAAAGTCTGATAATCTCTTTGGCAGCTTTACAAAGCTCGTGAGGAGAAGTATCTACTTGATCTTCAGAGGGTCCAGGGCCCACAGTTTCTTTTCTTGGATCTCTGTGCTGCTTTCCTTTCACAGCTTCGTGTTCTCTAGCATAAAGCTCATAAGTCACAAAGGAGCCCTCGTGCTGCATGTGAATAAACATACATTGTACATACCAGTACCCATTCAGTATGGGTATATCTATTTGTCGGTACTTTTAGCCTACCCCCAGTTTTTATGGGTTATCATGATTGAGGCAACCTGCATATGGCATTTGCTTCCGAAATCATGGCGTCTGACTAGGTCCGTCTTTTTACCAGTTAATTTAATTTTCATTATCCCCTGAAATCCCTGAGATTTTAATGAAAGCTTTCTCCTCCAACAGAGACATCTGTTTATGGTATTGAACTTATTGTTGTAATTGACTGCTTATGTCTGTTGCTCGGAAGCCGAGGGGTTGTTTGCCTAGGCTGCATCGAACATGAGCTTGCAGATAAGCATTTTCTCCCCGCTTCCCTACTCAATTACTGCTCCTTTTATGGATGCATTTTATTTGGCAAATCATGGCTTATGTATTTTAGAATCTGTGTAAACCATATTTTTTCGTGCATTCTTAATCAGTTATGATTAATCAGGCTGCTTGATGCTTGTGTTATATATTGCTATGTAGATTATATTATTCTTTTCCACGCCCCTTTCTCTTTTCTACCTTCATGTTGAGTTGCATTTCCATGGTAGTGAGACATGTTAGAAACATGTCAATAGAGTCATGAACTAACTTGTGCAAAACATTTTCTCTTAAACATGTCATTTTCTACATCTTTTATTTTTTTATTCATTAGCTAACTTGTGCAAAACATTTGTCAATAGAGTCATGAACTAAATGCAGGGTAGGAATGGTTGCCTTAGTTAGAGGCCAGTTTGGGATTTTACAATATTGGTCCACATGTGTTCACATGGTGAGTGATGACATGTTTTATATGGATTTGTTCTGTAATGTGTTGTTTGAAGCATGGGGTTGGATGTTGCTTTTGTAGAGAATTTCATTTTAAATTCTTGGGTTGATTTAGTAATCCCCAAATATGGTTAACTTCGCCAAACGGTAGTTTTGATGTTTGTAAACCTTTTCAAATGCTTAAATTTTTTATTTGTGGTAATTTCTCGTGCATTTTTACACAGTTTTAACTACCGTCAGGTCAGTGTTTTGATAAAGAATTTTAATATTTTATGGAATGTAAAATGATTGAGAATTTAATTTAATTAATTTTCTTTCATTTTTAAAATGGTCTATTTGCATTAATGACTTACCTTTCTCGGGTTCCTAATTCTCTATTTTGTAAAGTAATTTAATTTTGATCACTTAAATTTATTTCAAGTTACTTTATATTCTTTATTGTCAAAACTAAAATAAAAATTAACTAATTTAGCAAAGACAGAAAGTAAAACGGGTATTTGTTTGATAATTGAATTATGATAATTGTGGTGATGTCAGTCAGACATACTAAACAAAGTATCACTTGGAAGGATGAGAATGAGTCGTTAAAGTTTTTAATTGTCATTGAACTATTTAGTTGATATTTAAATCCCACCTAATCAATATTAAAATAAGTGAGAAGAATCTTGATCACCCTACTCTACAATGTATGTATGCCTAAATGCAAGGGTAAAATAAATATAAAACCTACGTTAAGTTATACTATATAATGAGTATTTTAAAACAAATAAATTTATTATCAATCGTGTTTTACAAATTTTTATTTAATAAAAAAAATTATTACTAGTACACAATTTATTTAAAATCTTATATTTTAAAAAGAACTTTAAAACTAAACCAGATTTCAGCAAACGGTGGACCATTGACAAAGACCAGGACAGAGAAATATAATACTTCCAGATTTTCATATAAATAGTTAATTTATTAAACCCCGTGAAAATTATTTAACTTTAATTGAAATATTAATATAACATTATATTCTTAATTTGAAGGATATAACATTATATTAAATTCTGCTTATATTATTAATTGGCCAATCAATGCATTTTCTTGTATATAGAAAGAGTGTTTCATTCATAATCTTTACAACAATTAAGGCTATAAAGTGTAATTTTTCAGATAACAGGTAAAGTATTTATTGGTAGATGAATAATCTTCATCGAAAGAACTTAACCAGTTAGCTTTACCGAATCTTCTATTCTCACCATATTCTTTTTAATCTACAAGTTTATTAAAATTGAAACCTTGATAATCACACGCACTAACAACTTTATATGTATAATTTTATCACAGTAAAAGATGTCCAAATATATTAATATTCATTAGCTATTAAGCTTAACCTGTAAAACGTTTCACTGTTTAACAAAAAGAAAAGAAATAATCAAAATTAAGCTCAAATTAAAAATGAAGTAATTTCAAATTATATGAATGTGGCATTAAGAGTTCAAATACAATTTCCAGGAATGTATTTATTGAATAAAATTTGTATTTGGACAAAAAAAATAAAGAAACATAAGATATTAATTTACATTTTTCTAATTCTTTTTATCAAGAATAATGTATAATAAGGCATGGCATAAGCCAAAACCCTTTTACAACTAAATTGGAATACATTGCAAAGATAACACATAGTCATGTTATACTAGTCTCAAATTCATTGTCAATACTAGCTTCTGTTACAGAATAAAATTCAATGTTACTCATCCATACTAAGAACTATGAATAAAATAAGAAAATATAAAGCATTTCAATTAGCAGAAGATATTACTTCATGCTTACTACAAAGCCTAATGTTACAATATAATTGTTCTCAGAATAAATAATGTTACACAAAATGAATGATATTGCTAATTGAATGAACCGTTTTCTAGCAAATTAACAAAGCAAATTGGAGGAAGATCTAGTGAATTCCAAAGTAAAAGTTCTCCATCAACACTAGAAGAATCCATGTCAGTTGTTGTTGTTGTTTGTTGTTGGTGTTGTTCTTCCTGTTTCTCATCCATTGTTGCCATGTACTCTTTCTCCTCTTCATTCTTCTCAAGCCTGTTTTTGCTGCAGGCCATTTGGAGGCTGGTTAATTGATCAGTTATTATTCCTCTTCCCTTCATGTTTGCTGATTCAAGTTTCAACTTCAAGCATTCAGGTATTCCATTGAAGGCATAGAGAGAAGCTGAGAACTTCCTCTCATATGTCATTCTCTTCATCATAGCTCTGAGCATTGAAGGCTCATCACCTCCATAGTTCTCTGCCTCCACAGGCTCCTCCATCTCTTCAGCCATCTCAAAAGGAGAATAGTAACCAGGTGGAGCAATGTTGTCTAGAAACCTGAAATCAGTGCCTTCTTCTTCACTGTCCTCCACTCCTGAGTTGCTGTCATCAGTACTTGAAGTCTGTGGTGTCACAATGCTGGTTTTGTATTGCACATCCACTTTTGTATCTTCAGTCAAACATGATTCAAAACTGCTAGTAATGTAGTCAATCTGTGCACTGTTGTTGATGAAGTCATTGCTGCTGGTGCTATAATCTTCAGGGTCATTGAGAAAGTCAGTGAATTGGTCAATTGAGAATTGTGTTGATCCATCACCATATGCATCAACCTCTTGTTGCATATGTTGGTGGTTGATGAGAAGTGAGGTGGAGGTGGAGGATGAGGAAGAGGAGCAAGTGTTGTTGTTCCTTTCTTTAAGCCTTTGAAGGAGGAGATTTGTGATTTTTGAGGAAAGTGCTGGACTTGTGGAAGATTGAGAACATGGCCAGAAGTTTGTCCTTGTGTTTGCACCTCTAAGCAAGCATGCAGCCTCATCATAGGCTCTTGCAGCTTCCTCAGCAGTGTCAAAAGTCCCCAACCACACTCTGATCTTCTGAATGGTGTCTTTGATCTCAGCCACCCATCTACCTGATGGCCTTTGCCTCACCCCAACAAACCTCTTTCTGGCTCTTTGAACTCCTCCAAGTGCTGCAGCTTGTTTCATCATCTCATCCCAAGCCATGGTTCCCTCACATATGTTTCTCTCTTCCACAACTTCACCAACTTTTCTCTTCCTTGCCATCTACCCCTTTTGAGCTTTTTCTGTTTCCTGAATTGATTAGGCTTAAAGGGTGATTCTTTGAGAGCAATAACTACTATGCTTGCTTGGTTTGATACTTTGGTTAAGCTTATGCTAAAGGGTGAGTGTTAGAAGGAACTGAAGTTTGGTTGCTATGTTTTTTGCCTTAGCTAGTTTGTGCTTTTATATGTGCAAAGTGTGTGGCTCTTTGAACTGGTTTAGTTTTAGATCTGACCAGGTCACAGTTATTAGTTCCACATATTTAATTCTTTATCATTTCTGGTTCTATATCCAAACATTTGGCAGTTTCTCAGGCTTTGTAATTGGTGAAGATTGTTTGACTTGGACAAAGGGAAAATAGATTATTTGTATTGTATGATAGAACTTCAGTTCAGCATATTCTATTTCACAGTGCAAGCCTTAGTTGGTCATTTACCACTTCATATAATCTTCCCCTGTGATCCAAAGCTACAAACTAAAATAGTGTGATCTATGATCTTTTTTAATTACCATTTTCTTGTCCTTCTTCATTTTCACTTTGTCCAAGGCAAGAAGTTAAATGTGAGACAGAGGGTTTCACACTCAGCTGCCAAAAACAAAAACAGCATGTAAAACAACCTGAGTAGCCAAAACCTATGTGCTTGTACAGCAGAAACTAGACTATTTTACAAGCTGCAGTTGATATTTGGATTTTACCTCACATATTATATAGTTTTGGTTTATCTTTCCATCATCAACTTTGATACTTTATGAACTTCTTCCATAGATCCACTCACATATGTTTTGTGTAGGGAATAGAGTGAGAGTAAAATAAAAAAGTACATTGTAGATATGGTAAGTACAGGTAATACTACCAATCTTTGTTTAGGAAATCAAGGTTATCAATATTTGTTAGCTTTCTTTTCAGGTAAATTTACAAGTATGGTTGATGCTATCTAAATAGATTTAGAGTTTCATAGTAGTAATAAACATGGTAACACAAGTTTGTTCAGGTAACATCATTAGAATTAATCACTGCATCTGATGTACTGTCTGTTTTAAAATTTGAGACTATGTCACAATTTTTTGTTTAAAAAGTTGTTGAAAGAGAAAGATATATTTAATCTATCTTTAACTTTGACTTTTAAACGATGTGAGATTATTAGATATGTCAGACCAATTTTCAAGTTTTTACATACTTTTTTCCTAACAAACCACTACACCATGATAGGTTGGTTCTTGGACAACTTTCATTGTTTTTATGATAATAGTAGATTTGTTTAAATAACATTATTAAGGTCAATCATCACATTCAAGGATTTTTTTTAACTCTCTCGGAATCTTGTTCTTAAAAGACGTTTTAAAGTATTGAAGAAGAAAAACGTATTTAATTTGTCTTTAATCTCGAATTCTAATTAATTAATGTGAGACTATTAAGTGTATCAGAATAAACAAACAGTTTTCAAGGTTTTGCATTGGAATTTGAAAGATGTTTCTTTCAAAGTTATTCCCTAACAAAACCACTGCAGAATGATGGGTTGGTTCTTGGATAGTGTTAAGTATGAAAGAAACATTTACTGAAGTTAATAAGAGTGGGTAGGAGAAGTCTCTTTCAAGCAAAACAAGGAGTCTGGCATTATCCTAAATGAATCATAAACACACAAAAAAGTTAACTAATGTTTTGTGTTCGTCAGTGCTGATGAGTGTCAATAAATGCGATTCCCCCAATGCCCCACCATGGACATCATGCCAAGCCTAACCCACTTGAAAATGAAAACCTTTTTGTAATGTCGTCATCAAGCATTGATTGATGAATTATTTTTGTGATGATCAAGTGCTTCAATGTGCAAAGCTTTTATGGGATTTTCGTCATGCAGCCACTGCAGATAGTGACATTTCTGGACCAACTTAGGAATCATCTTCCTCTCGAACATTTTCGATTCTTGCTCATAACATACATCAGATGCTGTTAAAGTGAAAATCAAGTTCTAATTATGCATTTCATACCTTTAATAATGATTTCCTTTAATCATTATTTAAAACTGAAGACTTTCAGTAGAGGGATCATTATACACATACAAATAACATCTAACTACAAACCATATAAAGGATTGATACCATTTTTTATTCAAACCTTAAGATAATGGATTAATGGATCTTTCACCTTTATATAGCAGTGTTATACTTTTTCATTTTTATCTAATGTAGGACTTAAATTTACATGAACTCTCAACACAAATTTTGTTCAACAATAAATCAATAAATCATAAACTTTCCTCAATAATAAATCAATATAACAAATTTAATTAAAATAAATTTTAATACCATATTAAAAAATTAATTTTAATTTTAATTCAACCTCATAAACTTAATTTAATTTCATAAAATCATATATACTGTAAGATGAGATTTAGACTTACTTGTATGCTATTTATTGACTTTATTTTTTATAAATCTGATACTTATATATTTTGGTATATCCAAAGTAAGAATAAAAAATGCATACAAATAATTAAATTTGTCATATTTTAATTAAATTGGTAAATTGATTATTACGATAATTATTTTTAAATCACGTTCAAAGAAACCTCTAATTTGATTAAGATATATATACAAAAGAAAAACTTTTGAAATTAACATCTAACAAAATCAAACTTAAAAATTTTCAGATTTTCATTGAACTGGACAATTGTTTTTCTTCTCCATTTGGGTTGATTTCATTTGCTTTGACTTTCTAGGAATCTTGCACTGTCTTGATAAGAACAAACACGAAACGTTGAAGAAAAATGCTGATAGTCTTATAATAATAATGATAATTTAATTAATTAATTAATTAAAATGAATGATGGTGACTTGTGAGAAAAAGAATCGCACTGTGTTATTACTTAAAATAATGAGCAAATAAATTTTAAAAAAAATAATATTAAAATGACGTGCAGATGAGACAAATTTGGCCTTTTCCCTGTTTACTAGTTTTTATTTTATCATCACATTGATATTAACTAATAATATCATTGCTTAAAAAAAACTCTAATATCATTGCTTTTAAAAAAATCTAATTATACTATTCTTAATTAGCCATCACATACATCATTCTAGAATACCTAATTTCATACAAAGAAGAGAAAATTCCCTATAGCAAGTTTTAGAGTTTTCGTGATATATCTTCAAATGAGAAAAACTAGCATTCGCATAATTGGAAGAACTTTTCTAAGAAATTCAAGATAGTGATTTTACTAATTTACATAATACTATAAGCAATTTTAACTAATAAAGAAGTATTAGAGATTATTAATAACACTTTCTTATTATTATCCAAACAATTTTAACTAAATTCCGAACTATGATTGAAAAATAAATTAAAATCCAATTCTTCAAAAATCAAATTCTAAACTGTGATTTTGAACAATTCTGAGCTGAATTTTTAATTCTTTTTTCATTTAAAAAAAAAAGAGATTTTGGAAAAATAAATTACAAAAAATAACAGTTCAGAATTTCATTCTCCTGAAACTAAATTCTAACGAGAAAAATATATATTTATATACAGTTTTATCTATATTTATGTAGCTATATGGAAATAAAAATTGAGCTATGTTCAAATAAAAAAGCACTTTTCCTTCATGAATTTCTATTTTTTTTATATATTTTCTTCTCTTTAAACACTTCATGGACAAAATAAAATTGAAAAAGAAATACTAATATTTGGTTAATATTAATTGTCTTGAGATTAAGAAATAATAGCAACTAATTTGCAGGTCAGAGACGAAAAAGAAAAAGAATGCATAGAATTAATTTAAGATTTGGTGTGAGGAAGAAGCAAAGAATGAGACAAAGTCCTTCAGAAAACAACAAATTGTGCCTTTATGTCTTTTATTTGAGTTTTCTATGATCAACCCTTTGATATTAACTAACATCACTTTCTTCCTCTTCCTCTACATAATCATCCTATTTTTTTTGAATTTTATCACAAATCTCAATCACAAAAAAGGGTGTATGTCATCTAGTGATAAAATAATTGAAGGAATAGATTTTCATATACTATATATTAGTAAACTATGGGTAATAATTTTCTTAATTTTTTCTCTTTTTATTTTTCCTTGAAAATGAAAAACATATTTTAGTAAACTATGAATGACAAATAAATTCACTTTGTGTGTATTGTCCAAATATGTTCTTGTTTTGACAATAAATTTCTATATTGACCGATTAATGGATAATATCCTATTTTTTTTTAATTAGATATAAGAATAAGTATTAGTATGTAAATATCTGTCTTGTCTATGTTCTTCTACCTGTTATAATACTCAATAGCATAAACTATTCATTTACTAGATAATATAAAAAACTTATTATTACTTTTTGTTTCGTTAAAACAATTTTTGTTATTTTTTTCAACTAAGTTGATAGAAAATTTTTCTTAGATTTTTAAGTTATTTTTTATTATATTTTTTACTATACATTTATTTTTCTTTATGCGATTTCATTTCATTATCTAGAATATTGTCATAATATTATTTATATAATTATTTTTAATTTTTAACTCATTATCATAAATATAGTTTTATCAATATAATTGTATAAGCAAATTTTATTTATTATAAATCTCATTTTCATTTGTGATTATCCTAAATCTCATTTTCATTCTAAATAATTCATTCCACGTTCATCAAACATAATGTAAAACTTCTATAAGCATCACACCTCATATCAAACATAATGAACATCACAATTACTTATAGTTATATATATTCATTTAACCTTAATTAAAACATGAAATAAAAAGATATGTTTAATCAATAAAGATGGCCAATTAAGTTAGGTACTCATATTTGAGCATTATTATTGAAGGAGAAAGAATCATCATGACCTTTTTCTATTTTATTATTCAATAATTTGTGTGTCTCATCGTATAAACTCGTTTGGTAAGTTGAGTTAAACTTAAAACTCACTTCTTAATATAATATTTGATATAAGAATCATGATTGAAACCTGTTATAACGAGATTTATGTATTCATTTTGTTACTCCTATTATCAGATCTTTATCTGACCATCAATTAATTCAATTTGATATTATTAAACTCCAAACCTATTACGATCATTTCAAATACCATTAAGCAATAATTAAATTAATTAAAACATAAAAATAACGTGTGCAGAACTAAAATTTCAAATACTCTAAAATCTGATAACTAAAGTCACAAAAAATAAAAAACTACATATTAAAAATAGAAGTGACAAAACCTATAATTAAGTCAGTGATAAATTATTTTATGGATATAATATAAAAATAAACCTTAAATTTATAACCTAATGGTGACTGTATTCAAATATTGACCAGTCCATCCTCTCCCTTCTTCTTCCACGTGGCAGGCTCTTAACGAATGAATTGTCTCCATTTAATTGTTTACGAACTTCGTAAAAATTGACAAATGTTTCAAAATTTTGTTGCTGAAAATAACGTTTGAATATGAATGATGTTCATTGTTTGATCAATTAAATTCCATACACATGCAATTCTATTATATAAATTTGTTCCACAAGTTAAGTTATTATATATTTTGAAGATTTATCTATCACTTTCTTGTTTTAAGAAGATATCAAATACATACAAATAATAACTTTTGAACCTATAGACCTAGTTAAAACCTGTTAAATAAAATGTTTATTATATTTTACTGTGTGTGAAGAAGAAATAATAATAAATTTCATGATGATGTGCACAAAGATACAAACTTTACCTTTTATGCTATTTATTATCGTTTTAATTTTGCTTTTCAATCCTAACTATTAGTTTTACTTATGTTGTTCACATAGTCATAAATTATTATTGCAAAGATAGGGTAAAAATCTAAAGAAGAATACAACACATATTTCGTAACTTAATTAGTGGTAACTTAACTGATTATTTTCTGAAGAGGAAATTATCTTTTAATATTCTTATTCTACTTGAATTAGAAGTTCTAGTTAAAGATATATCTAGCATAAGGATGACGATTGTTGGACCCGTTTCATTATTTATCGAATACATTTTAATTTTTATTTTTATTTTGAAAAAGTTCATAAAGTTTTTTTAGTGACTCATTCTTTCTCTATTTAGTGCTGATTAATGCTAGGTAAGTAAGAATTTAACTGAAGACACATTGTTTACCAAATAAAGTACATAAAATGGTGAAGAAATCCATAGTGTCTCAAAGCTGTTATCTCAGCATCATGTCTTCTTTGTATTTCTTGCATTTGTTACTGTATCTCTCAAATAAGCTTTATCAAATCCGGTTGTTTTCCCATGTTCTTAGTGGTCATCATTGAGTTTCTTTTGTCATCCTTAGGTCCCACGATGGACACCAAAATATTTTGGTTTAGGAGATCGATGATCTATCTCCTTGCTTACTATTTCATACCTCTAAGTCTTGATTGTCAAATAGTTTATAAATACTCTTGAGTTGTTAGATCTACTTGGGAGTTACATGTAGAAAATACTTCTATACTGAAATGAGTGATTTCTTCTCAATAATTATGTAATAAAATTGAGTTATGAAAAAAAATTATCTTTTAGCTAAATGTCAACATATATTTATAAACTTTCTAATAAGTTTCTAATTATATCAGATTAATGACTTTTATTACTTTTATTAATTAATCCTCAATCATTAACTTTTATTGTTCCTATTAAATACCCATTGATTACCTTAATTATTATATCTGGTTAGTTACTAGATTGTTAGTTGATCCATTCCCTAATATGAGGAGTAACTAAACAGTTATATAATACATAATCCAATTCAAATTTAAACGAGTTATACCAAAATATAAATTTTAAGAAATTAATCTTTTAAGTATAACTTCAGTTTTATAGGCTAAATAAAAAATATAAATAGATGAAGTTAAATTTTATACAATTATTAATATTATTTTCATTGATAATTTTGTCTTGACCACTTATTTTTTTAACACTAAAATAAAATTCATTAAAAAAATTATCTAGAAAAATATAAAAAATATGAGCGGATAACAAGTATTTACACTGATTTTATAAGTAATTAAATATATTAATTATATGTATTTATTAAGGATATCCATTTAGTATTGTCATAAATCATAAACTTTATCTAGGGTACGAATTTTGTTTTCATCCTTAATTGTGTATATATAAAAATCATCCTTAGTTTAGTAAAAGATACGAGGATTAAAATAAAGAGAGAGAAAATAAATGTTATTTATATATAACTACATTCGTTATTCAAACAATTATTATATAATACATTTATTAATCTTTTGAATAATTACATGGTGCTTTTGTACAAATACTTAACTCTAACCACAGCACATAGAAATTAAGATAAAGAATATATTAATTCACGGTTAATTTATATTTTTATCTTGAGTTTTAAATCATGCATTCTCTTTGTTATATTTTAATATATAAATAAATATTTTAGTATTTTTCTCTAATAGAGATTCTTTATATGATTGATCATAAAGATCTCTTGAAATTTTTTTTAACAACTTTTACTTATATTGAAAATATATATATAAAAATACATCTTAATAAATTATAAAAAAATGTTTATAAATAATTTTAATCCCGGAATTAAAGTGAGACTTTTAAACTTATTGAAACATATATGAGATGAAGAAAAGCATGAAAATGATAATATAATAGTGTTGAGAAGTCTACAACATAAGTGACAAAAGCCTTTTTATATATATTGCCAAAATTTTGCTTTATCAGATTAATTTATTTCTCTATGAAAATCTCTTCACAACGAACGGAAGAAAATAAGTAAATGACATATGAAGAGTAAGAAAATAGTATATTCATTTGATATAAAAAGTCAATTTCTTCTATTATTCTTTTCATATTCTCAATGGTAGAATGACTAATTGGCAGCATAATATGGAATATGCTTCATCTTTGCTTAGCATTGAGTGACGAATTAACAATTGTTTATGTTGGACTTCAAATCATTATTTGCCAAAATTTTATATTGAATTATATAAGAAAGAAATTTTATAAAAATAAATAGTTGTTTTTAATTCTCACAATAATTTAATAAATCTCCTAGAATATAATAGATTTCAATAATTGTCTCTTGTTGAAAGGTTAGAAATTTTTGTCAGAAATTATTTGAAAAAAAAAATTGTAATTTTTATCAGAAAAGTAATATGAAAATATCTATATTTTTTTCAGAAAAAAAAATTGTATGAAGTTTTACAGTTTTTAACAAAAGAAATTGTAAAATAATAATATTTTTATTAAATATAAGTGCAAAACTATGTTAAATTTATAATGTATTTTTTTTTTGCTCTTATTATTTTCCATTTGTCATTCACAACTGTTTATTATTTAGTTTTGCAAGGATTTGAAGAAAAAATGTTAGATATAATTATTATATGATGTTGTTTCTAGAAGATGTTCTTTCTGCTATACATATGGAATCTACTTTGAACAAGAATTCACCATACTTGATCAACGTAATTATTAGTTGTAAATTTGTAATTATATAGCTGTGTGTATATTTTATGCCTTTTATAAATAATGTTTGAAGTATATAAACTAAATAAAACTAATTAAATAATTTATAAATACGAAATTGAAAATAACTTGATATTAATTATTTATGGGTTAATGGCTAACATGTCTCTGCAAAAGGATTATGAATTTGCCACCTTTATAAAACTTATTAAATTTTGTTTTTTCATAAATATTTTTCTAATTTATTATGTCATAGATTTAAATATTGATATTTTAAGTACTTTAATATATTTAATAAGATCTATTCCAAGAATTACTTTTATTATTTCTCTTCAACATCTTATTTAGAAAGATTTAATGCTATATCATATAATAATTCAAGCACTTTACAAACTTAGCTTTGTCTGAAAAGCTAAACTTGAACATACTATAGATATTCATAATTCTAAAAATAGATGATACCATAAAATTTTCTAAAAACAAAAACCTAAGAATTTTGTTTAGAGACTAAAATCAAAACTCATAGTATTACAAACTCACAGATCTTGCAATTGCTTATACTGATATTACAAGTTTCTGCACTCGTTACAAACACACATTATCAACTCCAACCATTTACAAGAACACTTCAGACATTATCAAATCCAACAATTTACAAAGAACACTACAGACATCCAAAGGACAATCAAATAAACTTGTTAGGAGTTTTAGCCAAGGCCATAGGAAGGTAGCTATGAACTATTCAGAAGTGGAGATCTCTGACTATCAGGTCTCTCAGAATACTTCTTTGGCATCAGAGCTGGATCATTGTATGCATTGGCCAATTCATCATAAAATTCTATCATATTATGCTGGTTCTGATCTGCTCTGTCCTTCTTAATCAAACACTGCATGTGGCAAGACATCCATTCATAAGAACACAGAAGTTGAAATAGAAGACGATAACTCAATAGAAAAACATGCCCTTTGAAGCAGAAAGAAATGACAAAGATTTTTCAAGGTTAACATAGTTGAAATTAAACCAACCAAACAAGAAAATGAAAAACCATTGGAAGTAACATGACTACTAATCTTTTGGGGCAGTTTGGAATGCATATAGGTTACATTATCATAAGGGAGAATCAGATAAATTATCATTAACTATCAAAGTTTAACATACCTCTGCAGGGTAATCCTTGAATATAGGGAAAAACCGTTTCTGGCAATACTCATTGAATAGCAGTGTGAGAATTGGAAGAGGAATAGTCAATATGGATGCAAGGGGAAGTTTCTTCAAGCCAAAAATACCAATGCCTATTATATGCATCAGTACCAAAGAAAAAATTGTGGAGTTGTGCACTGTAGGCCAAAACTCTCCTCCAGTTTCAAACCTTGGCACATAAACTTTCAACAGCTGTCATCAAAAGATATTTAAGACATCATTAGAGTTAAATATATATAATTAATTAATTAATTTGTCCAATGCACCATGAACTCCTGCTTCCAACTTTGAACTCTAAATGGCCATCAACTGACCTTTTTACACTCTAAAGTCATACAGATCAAAGAGTGCTGCAAATAATATTAAATTGTTTAAATTTTATGGATGAAACTCTCAACTCCAGATGGCAATATGATCACCAAATTCATATTTCCCATCAACAGTTTCCAAAAGTAGAAAAAACAATAGAGTTACTATTTGTAGGTGAGCATATATGAGAAACATATTAACGAATCAATCATTTTTAAGAGGGGTAAAGAAGCAATTTGCAGACCTGGTTACGATAAATGATGTATCCCATACAAAAGTAGACTAAGAGAAATGGCAGTATCAAAGGAGCAAGGATGAAGTATGTTACACCAAGAAGACCAAAGAGACGAATCCTGGGAATTTCACTATGGTAAGGTATTGAAGGGGGATCAAAATCACCATTATTTCTACAAAAAGTTTTGCTCATAAAATTGGAAAGAAGTGTAGTCAATTGAAATAGTTCTGATGCTATAGTGGTCCATCCAGAAGTTACAACATATGCTATGAAGAAGGATGCCTGCACCAAATATATAAATTGTTAAAAAATGAACTCGATATCTAATAATTATCATAATATATGTGCTTTCTCGTAAAGGTATTTTTGAAATCAAAAGTTATATATTAGACAGTGAGCATTGATTATAATTGATCATTCCTGTTTTAAAAAAGTATCAAAATTCCAAGACAACAGGTGGTTCGACACACACATAGAACTCCACTCATGGAGAGACATTGTCTGCTTTGGGCCAAGCTCTCACGGGTTTGCTTTTAGTATCACTCCAAAAGGCCTCTTACCATTGGAGATATCTATGTGTATATAAACCCCTGACTAGTCCTTCTTTCATTCAATGTGGGACTTTGTTTGCTCTTCAACAAAAAATGGCAGGTCTTAACCATCAAACATGAAAATTATGATAAAAATGATTTATCTGCAACACCTTTTCATGGGGTCTATATCCTACACGATGCATACAGAAATTACATGAAACATCGTTCCTAAAGCTATACTTTTGGGTATAGACAAATATAAAAACATAAAATTCAATAAAATTAAGAAACAAAACTGCTGATAATTCAATCTCAATTAATATAATATTGGATAACTTTGGGAAGTTCATGCACTTGTCTCATGGGGATACAATAGCTATTCTCACCTGGGATGGTACAGCTTCCGCTAGTATTCTGGGAATCTCTTTTGGCTCAAGAAAGACGTTCACTCGATAGAGAGCTGACCCTGATAGTACATTGGCAAAGAAGATGTTCCAGACAGTAAACCATAATACTTTAGTGCATGCACTCTTTTGTATTTGACTCCATGAAATGTATCCTTGCATGGATGAAAGCATAACCATAATAGGTGGAACAAATGACAGAAACAGCTGAAGAATCAAACTGGGAAGGTATCCTGTTATAATTTGACTAACAACTGACCTGAAAACAAATATCGGGAAACTTCAGTTGAAAAACATTGAAATTATCAATGCTAAAAGAAAACAATACTCTTTTACACAAACACAGAGTCAACTGTTCAAGAAAAGAAAATAAAATAAAATCATACATTTGTAGAAAACTGTGCACATATATTGGGTATTAAGGATTTGTAAACACTTATAATGAAAGAAAAGGTAAATATGCCAATTATTAAGTTTATGCATTATATATAAAGCTAAAAAAAAAGTTTTAAAAACTTGATGAATAATTTTTTATTTATTTTAATAACTAAATTGATGATCGTACACAAAAAGTTGAGATTAAATAATTAAGATAAATATTAAAATCTATTTTGCATGAAATAATTAATATATAAATACTCAAATTTAGTTTGCACAAATCAATCAACAAATCAGAGTGGCGCAGCGGAAGCGTGGTGGGCCCATAACCCACAGGTCCCAGGATCGAAACCTGGCTCTGATAAATTAGATAAAGTTTTATGAAACCAGATATTTCATGAAATAGAAATGGAACTGCAAGCAAGAGTACCATATTATATTATGACTCCGATGTATGACCTCATTGAGAAAGATAAATTAAGGTAAAATTCCCCACTTACAGTCTTAGTATGCCTTTCAAAAAGGGGAACCACGTCTCCAATTGATCAAGATGGGTAAGACCTTGTACTATTGCAACTGGAATCAAAAAGAGAACCGTAATAGAAGTACAGGCAACAAAGACTACCACCTTGCTGATCCATCTTTTGAGGAATGAAACGGTAAAGAAAGGCCAATAAACATCATGAGGCTCAGGAGCTTTCTCAGTAACCCATTCTGTGGGATTGACACTTTCTTGAATGCGCGAAGCTATTGCAGCACCAAACCGTGTCTTAAATGAGACAAAGGCAGCTTGAACTTCCTTTAAGTTGAAAGTGATTACAGAATAAGGGTGTATTAGACATCACCAAAAGAACCATAAAAACCAAGGTATTAAAAAATAATATCCATCGTAGGAACAAATATCCAAGAGTATGGCACAACTTTTTAAGATCCAAATCCAGTAAGCAACAGGAACTACTGTTCTACTGCTGTTGTTAACATATTCGTTGTTACATTAGTAAATCAGAACATATTTGTTGTTTATTTTGGTGTTGAGTAATAAATGGGTATACTATGTTCTTTTATCTAACAAAACAAAATGTTTCCTAGTTCAGAGCATAGTTAATCATAGTTAATGGTTCAGAGTTCTGGAAACAATTTCATTTGAGTTTCTTTCCCTAGCATATTTTCTTTCTACAATCTCATTTGGCTTCCTGCCATGTTGTATTGTACTATTAACCAGATTGCCAATAATGAACAAAACCAAGTCTTAATATCACAAATCAAGTTAAATATGCTGTGAGAGCCAATCTGGTTTATGCAAATGATAATCCAAGCATTTCAGTTTGATATTAGGCAGCTTACAATCCAAACCAGACATTAAACAACTTTACACTTAAGAGGAAACATAATTATTTTCTCAGAATTCCAGTAATGTAGGTTCTTAGTGGCTGAACAAGATAGTTTACCTTTGCTTCTAGAGAGGACTGTTCCAGTCTCACATTATCTTCTATATCACCCAATCTCCTTTCATAGTGATCTACAATATCGACTTTGCGGCCACAAATTCCCAAACAGCCATCTCGTCGGTGCCTTTTAGGAGCATCATTGTTTTGTTTCAGATTGGTAAGCTTTTTGTACAGTTTATCTGCATCATTCTTCAAAGAACAAACTTTAACAGTCAAAAAATTGGAAGTACTATTTGAAGAAAAAATTGACTTTAGTTACAAGAAAAAAATTTATTGGAAGTTCAACTTCAACACTCCTGAAGAAACATAATACCAAATTCAAGAAAAAAATGCACCATTCCTCCCCTCTCTCATAAAAGAGAGGCCATTTGGAAGTAAAAACAATGGGATAAAACAGCAAGAAAAGGAACATGTCTAGTCTCCAGCATATCAACAGAAATTGAAATATTTTAAGAATAGGTCAATGTCTAATCTCAACAATATTGGAAAGAGGTTTTAGCTTTTCAAGAAACCTTTCCTTCAAAGTTTAAGCTGTTATCTAATATATCAATAATTGTTTTTAATCTGCAATACTTAATTTTCATTATTCAGTATGAAAACCATTATATTAAGGTAGTTATGCAAAGCATTAAGGATAACACAATAAGATATAGATTTTTCGCATATGCAATACAATACACAACAAGAAGACAAGAGAAAGCACAAGAAACACCAAGTCTGGTTACTACGAAAGGCAAGAATAAAACACAAGGAATCTGGGGTGTTGTTTGGTTATCCCTTTTTGTTTTGTTTGGTGAGTTGCATACTAGGCACCTTTTTGAATTCCTGTATCTTTGGTGGGTATTAAATTATGAGCAGGGTTTATATTTTGAATCATAATCAGGTATATATGTTGACCTGGCTCATGTGGGAAGCTTTTGTTTGAAGCAAGCTTCTCTTTTGGGCTCTTTAAACATCTTATGTAGAGGGCTAACATGCACATTTTGTGTAAAAGGGTTAGAGTACCCCACAAATGCTCAATTTCTATTTATTTTTTCTTTGCTGATAAAAAAACCAGAACAAGTAGGATTGTAAGTTATTTTCCCAGGACTAGTTTGCTCTCACAGATGTTCTTTTTCACAGATCCTCCTCCATTGTAATTCTTCTCTCTTAATGACTTCTTCTTTAACAAGGTAAAATATGAATGTTTCAAACTAGACATGCAAGTACTTCGAAACTATACTCTACCATTTCAAAGTGATGCATTACATGCCAATGATTTGCTATGAAAACAACAATCGAGAGAAAAAGATTGAATCAGTTTGAGCTCTAGAAAAACACTTACAACAAGACTTTGAAGTTTGTTGTTTCGGCGGATCACCGAATGTGAGAGATATGTGGAAGGGTGATACTCTAGGAAAAAACGCTCAACAGTATCATGACATGTACTTCCAGGTGGAACAGGAATACCACGGACTAATAAGGTAAACTGCTGAGGTTGAGGCTTGGATGAATAGAAATAAGCAATTCTTTTGGATGAAATGTACAAATACTCCTGCATAAGGAATTAACATTAAACATGAAATTATATCCCTAACTTCATAAAAGAAGAGGAAAAATAAAAGCTAACTTGAACAATAAAACTTACACAATAAAGAAGATAGCAAACAATTCCAGTGAAAATATATGCAGCCGAAAAGTGGACCCATAACCTGGATAAGGGCCAAATGAAAACGTAAATGACAATGCATTATTTACATGTTCAGGCTTTGGGTGAAGAAATGAATTATTTAAAAACCCCGACTTTACAAAGTAAATGTATGACAATGAAAATTCAGGCTTCTTAATCTAGTCAAAGCTTCCTGTCCCACTCATGGGAGACAATGGAGAGATCAAATGAAGATTTGAATTGAAGAAAATGATGTTATCTATTAAAAATGTAAACAACAAATAGTGAAAAAGATACTCGAGAGAATATCCAACAATCCAAAGTCATCAAATAACACAATTTAATAGAATTATATAGAAATCACCACCCCTAGGCAGGCAATTTAATGTGCAGAATGTTATACTATATTGACTTGCTTTGAGAATTTAAAATGAACATAGCAACCAAAAATTATGCATGAGATTACACAAATCCTAACAGTTTTGAAATGCCTGGTTAATATAGGAGCCTTGACAGGCTATTTCATTTGATGCATGAAATAACTAAATTTTCACTTTCAGTCCCAGCTACTTGCTATAGAGGTGAAAAATAAAATTTCTCGCATAAATTTTGATTTTTACAAACTTTAAAGATAGAGTTTTACACAATGAACAATATCTTTCATCAAGTTTGTAGGTAATAATGCATAATGACTGAGTTGAATCCATATAGTAGTTACATTGCTCATAATAGTTCTAGAGGAAAAGTTTTCCAAAACGAATTCCTCTCTATTTTTTGTGAGCCCAGGAAATCCAGTTCCATGAAAGCAGCTCCAGATTTCATCAGTTTCATTCACCATAAGGTCAATGCCAACCATACACAAAATTAACTCCTCTCTCACACATAAAATTGGGTAAACATTGGAGAAAACGAAATGAAACTAACTCAAGAATTACAAATAAATATTTTATACATGTTCTGCATCATGAATAACTAATTACCAACAGTTAAGACCATTTTGATCCATTACATTCACCTGTTTGAACCATTATTAACATTAGAAATACTGAACGAATCCAGAGACTTGTGCTGAAAATCCGAATCGTCACTAAGTTGACTCCCCGCATAATTAATTGGAACAAGAACAAACATACCAATAAGTCCACCAACAGCAAATACTTTCAAACTGTACAATACCATAAAAAGATGGAAAAACATTAGCTGAAAGAAGTAAAATGTTCTTCAAATAAACAGAATAAGGTCACAGAAAATAGAAAGACTTGCACATATTTTACAGCAAAACAAATAGTTGTAATGAACATACGATTGGCTCCACAATAAGATAAAAGTTAGCTGTCACTTAAAATAGTTGGTTGCATATGAATGTGTATCATCTTGAAAACATTACAATTTACATTCAGTTAGACATTCAAGAATAAAAGCAGCAAAAGTTGGTGCCAATCAGGTGAAAAAAATTAAGACAATTGAATTGAATATACAGCAGTGTAAACTAATAATAGTATAATATAGGAAATCCTCTATGATGGAAAATCATCCATGTTCATTTTCGTATACATAGAAATATATATAAACTTAAGCTTAAAGATAGATCATTGACACATGTAATGCAGGAAAAATCCATAAACAATTATTAAAACCTCAAAAACCTAAGTTATCTAGCAGATTTCGGTTTGATAAGAAATGTCATGATATATCTTCAAATTTAGAAACAACCAAACATATTATCACCTAAAGATAAATATGCGCATGAAAACAAAAGCATCTAGGCCTGAAGATGATAAAAATTCGTCCTCAGAAGGCTCCCATGCCTGCTTCACCCAACCAGCAGTAGGTAACAATCTTTCCAAGTTAAAATGGCCACCCTCTTTAACTTTTCCTTCAGCAACTAGGCGTGGCGCATAGACAGTGATATTACCAGGCTGCCTTCTCAATACAGAATATAGGGTGAAAAATAAAAAACAGAGGCCAAGATTAATTCCCACAGAAGTTAAAAGGGCAGAAAGAATCATTGTTGAAACTTGGTTTGGAACCAGCAGATTGACTTTTGCACCCAATAACACCACTGTACGCTAGAAGAAATCAAACAAATTGGACCCCTTCATGGTTGAATCTGCAAGAATAATAAACCATTAATAGTTGGAACAGAATCAACATAAGGTTCTTCTGTAATTAGTGTGTATATGATGTGCAAAATGCAAACTACTGACAATTTGGAAATCAAACATAGCAACCAACCAACAACCATATAGAAAGGCCACTACTTCAGCACCAGCACCTGCAAAAAAAGACAAACATGGTAAATTACATAGTTGGAGAGTTTATAGCCTGAAGTAATTGAAAATTCCTCAATCTCATAAATGTTCAACTCTCAAGTACACTACTTTAGTTGGTTGGATTAAAGCTAGGTGATGGATTCTTGCATAAAGTTTGTGAAGAACTGCATGTTGATATATTTCTTCCTCGGGTTTCAGGTGTCTACATTGTATTTCCTCTAACAGCAAACTTCAATGGTATATTTTACACTTCCCAGATTCTAGTGCTCCTCAGGTCTCAATGATGGAGAAGTTTAAAACCAGGTTCTTTTCTTGTTTCATTTATCGGATCAATTTCATTATCAACGGGTAGAAGGGTTTTGCCCAGTATTATTTTTGGTAATTGTAAATTTCTCCATTCATCCTTGAAAGGAAAAGGTTTGGGGAAAAACAACAGAGACAGGTCTGGCAGCAATGTGCTTGTTACCTGCAAATCGGTATATTTGGTTGGATTTATCGGAAGACTTTTAGGCTAATTTTGGATTCAAGGAACGAGACAACAAAGAATAACATTAGTTCCCATTCTTTGAGTTATTTATGAAGTGGAATAGAATTGAACCCACCAGAGTCAACATAGCAGTGAAGGCTTTGGGTAGTCTGCACCAGGTCCTAGGTTTAAAACGTAGTTGTTACCATAGTACAACTATAAAAATGGAATAGAATCAAATTAAATGTACTATACTTCATCCAACACCTCTGTTTTTCTTCCCAAGTAGTTAAGATTCCAGTGAATGCAATTTCCGGATTCATGAATTGCAGTAGTTTCAATTTCAAAAGGTAAAGTATGTTTCGTTTCTAATGGTCCTATTACTTTTTATATAGGCACAAACTTACAATCCATCGTCATCGGGTGTAAAAGGTAAAATCAAGAACAACCCAGAAACGCTATTGCTTTCAGAATTCAATGTGCAGCATACAAATTTGCTAATTCTATGTCTATTATCAAATAAATATGATATGCATATGAGAATAAAAAAATAGACTGAAGAAAGAGAGAAAGAGAACCTGGAAATGAAGCAAAAGAGAGAAACGTGTGTGCAGTGAGGTGATGAAAAAAACACAAGTAGGAAAGTAATAAGAAATCACTGAACTCAACACAAAGTGTTTCGTGTCACTCTTGCATGGAAAGCCAACTGACACGTGCAGCCATCTCATTTCTTTCTTTTTGTACTTTGTTTATTGCATTTTCCGTATGTTATGGCTTTCAACTCAAGAAGGTAATTAATGCTTGCATGTGAAAATTTATTTGTTTATTTTTATGATTCTTCCTATGTTAGTAATGAATTAACTTTCATTTTTTTAATAACACAATATATTATAAAATGTATTACATCGTCTTGATGCAAATATAATTGGAAATCATTAAAATTAAAATAAGTTAAGTTTTTGAACAAAAAATTAAGATATATAAAAAATTGTAATAACTTTAAAAGTAAACTTTCCTCTTATAAAATTCAAAGTTTTTCAAAATAGTATCTTTCTCTTATTTTGAGATTTTAAAACTATAATACTTGTTTATAGGAAAATGTTAAGGGTGGACTTTGTTTTCTATAAAACCCTTTTAAGCTTACAGGGATGTGAAAGCAAAAGAAAAATAAAATAAAAATGAATTGAGAGAAAATATGTAGAAAAAATGGGTAAATTTCTTTTAATATACATTATTAATGCAAGTATAAGGAGAAAAAAATTAATGGTGTTTAAAAAATTGTTACTATGTCAATCAGTGTATTTTATTTAGAAAGAGTATAAGTGATATTTGAATAATAAATAACTTAGAAAAAAATAAAAAATATTTAAAATGTTAAATTGTTTATATATAATGAATTGGAAATAAAGTTAAAATTTGTTTATTCATGTGATTATATGAAAAAAACGTGAAAATGTAATATTTTAAATTTCATTTAATAAAATAATTTTTTCTTTTGTTTATAGTGTGTTGATATACTAATTGTTAAAATTCATTGATTTGTAGGTAAATGAATGACTAATTAAAATTATTGGTTTCCATAGCATACGTTAACATTAATGTGTGATAGCAAGAAAATTTTTAAAAAAAAAATTAGTATTTGTCTTATTTGATTATTCAAATTTAATTATTTAGAGTCATATAATCTATTATACTAATATAAATTATCAATTATGTATAACCATGTAATTCATTAGGTATATTAATTAGGATATGTATAACCATGTAATCATTAGGTATATTAATTAGGATAATTGATTATACAAGTTATCATGATTATGTTTTTCATGTATATACATGTTCATAGTTAAACATGAGTGCTAATAGCACAACTAAAATGTATTATTGAGCCATAATTTATATATAAACTCGGCAACATCATAATTATACTATATATTTATATCATAACTCGAACAAAATTGTTTAAACAAAGTTTACGAGGTCTTATTTAAAAGTGGTATGCAATTAAATTAAGACAATGTCAACCCTAACAATACATAAGAGTTGCTAGTACACCAAATATGAGTAAATAACAAATGCGTAAAATTGTCCTTGTTGCATTGTCACATATTTTTCTCTTCATTTCATCACAAGATGAGAAACAACTCTTTTCCATCCATATCTTATACATGTGCAAATGGCTTTAGAAGATGAGATGAATAGAGTTTTAAAAACCTTTTGCTTAAATAAATCTAAAATACTCAATAGAAAACAAATCAAACATAAAAAACAAACTTTTATGTTGGTTTACCCAAATATTAGAGGCTATGTCTAGCATAGCTATTAAACTCTCGAGTTAATTCGTAAGCTCATACGAGTTTATCTTTCTAGACATGGCTTCTGAGTTAACTTGGAAGTAAACTCATTTTCTACATAAACTTGGAAGAATTGACTGTGAAATCGATAGGATCGTATAGAATCGCGAGTTTGGAGTGATTCTGCAAGCTTGAAAGGGGAAAAATTAAGAAAAACGAGGTCGTTTGGGGTTTAGGGTTTCAAGACTTGATTGTCACTATCTCTTGTGCCCCTTTGTCTCTCTTCATGGTCATCGCCATCACCTCGCCTCCTTCAGGTCGTTGTCGCGTACGCTCGATCGCACTCCGTTCACGCTCCATCTATGTTCCGTTTGTGGTCATCGTCATGTCTGTTTCGCACTCGCTGTCGCGCCTACCGTCACACTCGCCACCATGCATACTAATCTCGCCTCCTTCCCATTGCGTTACTTACTATTGAGTGAGTTTTTCTTTTTTTTAACAAAGTTTCAGTTTACCACTATTTTAATTTGTAATAAGTAGAAATTGCTTTTGTAAACAATAAAACCTAAGTCATTGTCACTGTTACCATTTTTTTTATTATATATTTAATGAAATGTATCAAAATTAATTACAATAATCCAATTATGAAAAACTTACATAATACACTGCATTTTTTAAAAGTTCTTGTTGAATTATGAGAAACTTGCATAATATGTAACATCCCAAAAATATCATATTCACATATAATATAATAGGATTCAGCTATTACAATATGTGAAAGCAGTTAAGAGATAAAGATGACAATATTTAAATATTTTTACAGTCATCCAAAACGTAAAGGAAATTAAGAGGAAATTAAAACTTGAGTACAAGTTCTAAAAGTTCTAGAAATCCCAGACATAGTAACATAAGAACTAGAAGTTTTTCAAAATAACAATTATTCAACTAAAAGCTAAAGGAAGTCCTAAGTACTAGGGGCTGGATCCTCCTCAACTTCCAAAGCTTGCTCCACTGGCACATCATCACCTACTGCTCACATCCAAAGGATTGGATGATCATCGCAAGAGGGAAGGCAAACACATACAAACATACAAGGCAAGGGTAAGCTAGGTATAAAAATAAAACATGTTGTTAATCAAGTATTTCAAGCATGTAATGACAATAATACAACACAAACTGTAAATGAATGTATTTGATTGATACCAATGACAGACCACGTGATTTGACCGTCCGGACTAGTATGAAATGTCGAGTTCCAGGGGTTTNTGCACTTGTGGTGGCCCTACTGCTTTGCAAAGCCATTGCCGAGGGGTTTCACCCGACCACGCACAAGTGTAAGTCCAACCAAACTCATCTTGGCCCATATAAAATGGAGACGCCCAAGACTAGGACCTCCTCCTATTCTCACCACATGACTCATCACTCTCTAATTGAGCATGGATGGTCATTAGAATGTCAAGGTAAACCCCATCCTGAACTCCGGCCATTCATACGATCAATCACGACAAACTACAGTGGCACCACCATGTAACCTCCCTTGAGGATCATGGAATTACGTCCAATAACCATACTTTTACTTTGAAACTTAACTCAACACATGAACCACCAAATACCATGACATTATCTCACTGAATCAATATAAAACCATGTACATGTAACCCTTCAACTTTACTTTGCATACACACATATATATAACATTNATTTCACTTCAAAAAACTACAAACAATCTAAAATCCAATGAACTCATACTTATACAAGGAAAATGACTTTGAAATCATCACCAATAGTTCCGGAAGGGTCTAAAACCCCCAAAACGACCTAAAGAACGTCCAAAACGGACGTCCAGAACCCCCTAAATTATCAAAAACGAAAGCTACTGCATAAAGCTGCGCCCAGCGCCATTTAGGGGCGCCCAGCGTGACTTTCTGCTGGAAACAGCAGGAAATGGCGCCCAGCGCCAGTTTTGTGGCGCCCAACGTGACTTTCTACTGGAAACAGCAGGAAATGGCGCCCAACGCCATTTTTGTGGCGCCCAGCGTGAATTATGCAGATTTTTTGCATAATTGAGCAACTCTACCCCCTAAGTTTCGTTTTATGTCTTTTGGTGGATTTCTAGCACTCCTAACTTGATCTATATGATGATTTAAACTTGTCTAATCAACTCTAACACTTACTAAACCAAATCCCTAATGATTTAGCATCAATCTACACTCAAATTTCTCAATTTCATCAACTTATCTACCCAAATCTAATTCTACTAGTTAGATACTGTTTTTACCACTTTTAAGACTTCTAATAAGTCACAATTGACTCAATCAAATTGTCCCCACTGTCCACTTACACCCTAGATCTCAATTACTCAAAAACACTCTCTCACTTCCTCTAAACTCACTAAAAACACTAGTTTTTCCTCAACTTAAGGGCTCAATTCTAAATTTATCACTTAAGGACTGTTTTTGTTCATTTTGACACTTCTAACAAGTCATATTTGACTTATCTATGTGGTCTGAACTGGTCAAGACTCTTTATGACTCCAACTTCCAAATTTGACTACCTTAGTTCCCTTAATATAGCCTAAAACACCTTGATTTACCTAGCTTTTCCTTTAAGATCTTTCACAACAGAATTCTACTTCCTTTTAACACTCTACAATTCTCATTGCCTCTCATCCAATCTACTTTATTAGCTAACACCCACAGAATCAACATTTGAATATCACATAGCAATTTACTCATACATGCATTTTATCAAACTTCAATTCAAAATAGCAATATTTCCCCCAAATCACTTCGAATTACACTCTTCAACAAAACTCACAAATCATCCAACCAAAGATTTATCACAAAAGAAAAGAAATATAGCTCCCCTTACCTCTAAACGGAACGCCAAGCTCACGAAAACCCCAATTGCTCACTTACACCTCAAGAAAGACTAGGATTACCTATAAATCATAAATTTGTGGTAGGAGGCAGAATTAGGGACCTAGACAGACTTGGAAATTACAAAGAAGAAGTATAATGCTCATGCAAATAAAAATCTGGTGCATGCCGCGAGATGCATGGAAAAGGGAGGACTACTTACCAGCGACGGAACAAGAAATTGACCGGTCGGATTTGAAGCCCACAACTTTGAGATTACCTAAGCGGTCTCTGATGGTGGAATAGATGGATCAATGGAGGATAAATCTAGAGAGATGGTGGAGAAAGTTTGAGAAACAAAGATTTAGAGAGAGATGGAAATTTTTTGGGTTCTTACATAATATACTATGGATAAATTTTAAAGAAAATTTTTATGAATTGAAAAATTTTGTTCGTGTTAGATTTTCTATCACAATTAATATTTAAAATCACTTTAAAATAACAAAAAGTACTCTAAAAATGGTATTCTAAAATACCTTTTCCTTCCAGAACTTGTAACTCTAAAGCTTTCTAATATAGAACTACAGGAAGAAATTATAAAGGAAAAGAAAAACAAAAATGTTGTTAATTATTTTGTATTCAATCTCGATCTCATATAAGGAAAACTAGTAAAAGAAATTTGAGAGTGGTATTAAAATATAATATCTGATTACCCAATTAATGACATATAAATTTATTATTTTATAGTTTGATTAAAAAAAATTCTAAGAAAAAATAAACACGTATATGTTATTAAAATATTATTATAAAATTACTATCTATGCAATTGGATTACTTATTTTGAATATTAGGATTGACATTTTTACATTTTAAAACAACCTTTTTAATAATTTTTTGTAATGTTTTTTGTCACAAGATTCTTATATATGAGATGTGTATGAGAATCTAACATTAAAATAAAAATTCTACTAAAAATTTTATAGACAGAATAAAATTTAATTATTTCTAAAAATCATAATTTTTGTGTGCTTATCAAACATCCCAACTCAATAGTTTTTATTAGTTGACAATATACAAATTTTGCATTTATAAATATATAACTATTAAATCAATATACAAATATAAAAATAAATTCTTGAAGACAGGAAAAAACCAAAAATATTGAGTGTCAAAAATTACAATAATTTGATTTCTATCTTTTTCATGCATAAATAAATAGTGATTTTTTTTTTCAAGAATCTCAAAGTTTCAAAAGTAATATAATAATAAAGAAAAAAAATAATTTATATGTATGATAAATATAAAATCATATTTCTACAGATTAAATATGATTTTAGTGTTTGAACTTTAATGCAAATTTAAAATTTGTATTTTAAAAATAAATTAATATAGTTTTTTAATTATTTCTAAAATTTGAAAATTAAGATGTATTAAACTTTCATAAAAATTTCTAATTTTGCTTTAAATTTGTGAATTAAAAATATATTTAATTTTCTTATTAATTAATGAAAATATAAACCTTATACACACTATTTACTGATTAAATAATAAATAAATTAATAAAATAATAAGAAAAAGTCAAGAATTTCTCCTGATGATCCTCCATAAATCAATTTCTCTCACTAAACTCAAAAATTGGTTTAATACTAAAGTAATTGAACCCTCTGACTCTGACAGACAAACTCTCATCATTCTCTTCCACTACTTTTCGCTACCTTGTCGTTTTGATCATTCCCTCAAACAAAACGCACCTTCTCCCCTTTTCCCCAAACTTCGCCACCCTTTCTCCGCCCAATTTCTCGCGTTTTCGAACCTCCGACGCTATCTCCGGCCACCACAGGTACCCTCCTCGCTTCGGATCTCACGCTCCTACACACGCTTTTCTCTTCTCGCTTCGCCGATCATCGTCGATTTTCTTACGTTTACGCGTTCGAATAGGGTTTCGGTGCCGGGTTCTTGATCCCTGGGTTCCGATTTCGTTTCTCTATTTACGTTTCCACGTTCTCTTAGTTTTATAACTTTTCGTTTTCTTGATCGTGAATTGAAGCAGCGAGTGAAGAAGGTCGTGGACGATGAGCAACGTGTTCGAGGGATACGAACGCCAATACTGCGAGCTCTCGGCGAATCTTACGAAAAAGTGCACTGCTGCTGGTGCTCTTAATGGAGGTACTGGAAATTCTAACTTGATTCTTCGTTTTTTTTAAAAAGTTTCCAGCCGTCTTGTGTTGTTGTTTTTGATTTTATAATGTATAAATTTAGTTAATTTGCTTGGTTTTAAAGGGTATTTTTGTGTACTGGTATTTCTTTCTTTTGTAGGATATAGTCCAAAAGTTTGAGTTCTTAGTTTTGCATTTGCTAAGATATGATTGAAACTCCTATATTGTAGAATTCAGTTACATTGCTTTAATTTAGATAATGACATTTAGCATGAATTAGGATCATTTAAGTTATTGTTGTGTGTACAGTTAATTTGTCAAGTTCATTTGCTTATTTTGTTTATAGGTTTTTCTTTCTATTTTAGAATATGATCTAAAAATTTACAAGATCTTAGTTTTTCTAAAAAGATATGATCCAAACTCCTTTATTACTGAATTCAGTTACATTGATTGAATTTGGATAATGGCACATATCATGAATTAGGATCGTTTCACTTATTGGTGTGTATAGCTCCTTTGGTCCCGTTGTAGCTCTCTCCCGGTGGTTGAAATTCTGTCCAGAAAATTTCTCCTCTCAACAGTTTCCAAGATGTCACAGCTGGTATTGTTTTCCTTTGGTAATGACTAGGGACACTCTTTTATTTGTGTCTTCTATATGTAATTTTAGAAATGTCTCATAAATTTTGGAGAGACAACTTCGAAGGTCTTGCTAGGGTTTCATAATTGCAATCTTCAATTTCTTCATTTCTTGATGATGTAAGCTGTGTTTTGGAACAGATATTTCAGGACTTGTTTTTCTCCCTTCTATTTTTGTTGCTGCATCTTTTTTTGCACTTTTTGTCAGTTGAATGGGTGGGGGGATTGCATTCTAAAGTATGCATAGTAGAATAAAGTGAATTCTTGTACACATTTGGTATGCCAACAGTTTTTTACTCTATAAATATAAATTCTTATGGATCTTAACATATTTATAGAAGATTATCTTAATTTTTGAGTAATGAACTATAGGAATGTCAAACTATTGAAAGTTTTTATTAGGAACTATCTTGTGATTATTTTGGAGCAATGCACATTTCATTACAATTTTTTCGACTTTCTGTTTATTTTCAGAACAAAAGAAACAAAAAGTTTCTGAAATAAAGACTGGAATTGATGAAGCTGAAGCTTTGGTACTTCTTTTTTTTCTGCATTGGAAAGCTGTATTTATTTTCTCTATACTCTGGTTCAGATATGGTTTTATCTAATGAATCTGTAGATTCGAAAAATGGACCTCGAGGCAAGAAGTTTGCAGCCAAACGTCAAGGGTTTGCTTCTTGCTAAGTTGCGGGAGTATAAATCGGATCTAAACAATCTTAAAACTGAAGTGAAGAAAATTGTATCTGGTAACTTAAACCCTTCGGCACGGGATGAATTGTTGGAATCAGGCATGGCAGATGCTATGACGGTATGATTAATTTATTTTAGCATCCTCTTTAGATACTTGAAGATGATTAATTTTGTTATGAAGCTATAACAAGGATGCAATTTCATTATCTTTTCCCTCTGTTTATATATACTTCTCTGGTCAAATCAATGGGGGTAAGCAATGCCTTGTTGGTGATATTGATTTTCCCTTTCAAACAAGCCATGTACCTCCCTCAGTAGTCATTTTTGTTTATCTAGGCAATTCAAATAACAGTTGATTACGGACTTCTTTGAAGCTATTTGAACACTAGAGATAGCGATGCAATTAGGACCAAATTATGTGGACCAAAATAGTATATGACCCTTATTCATTATTCTTCAACACAGAGTTTATATTATTATTCCATACATTGACTGGGTTGATTATGTGTGTACTTGATAACAACCCATCATTTATGAGATACATCCATCTTATTGATTGTCAAACTAAGCGAATGAAGTTTAGGCAGTATCTTTTCACACTGCATGAAGAGTACTATACCTTTAATGGTAGATAAATTGTGAAGAGTAGGTTATAGTTTTGTTGGCAGATAGTTATTATATATCAAATACAACCTTAATATTAGACCTTTTTAAGGTTAAATACAAGGTTAATTATCAAGAAACGGCCAAGCAATATGTATCCAGTTGACTCTTTTTAAGTATCGGATGACCATAGAAATTTTTATCATATTGATTCTTTGAGTATTGGTTGTTCCATTGCCATGACCAATCTAGTTCATTTTCACGTACAGTCTAGTGTATTAACATTTGGCAATATTAGTTTGTTACCCATGAAATACTAAGATAACTATATACTAATTGAAAATTTGAAATGTTAATGTATTTTTTAGAACTCATATTTAACTAATTTAAACCAATTTAAATTATTGATAAGATTCATATTTATCTGATTTATTACTATATTAGGTTAAGCATTAAAGGTTTAATCTGATCATTAATGGATAAATAGATTTTAATCTAATTAACTTTTCTTCTACTAGATGTTTTGATATTAATAAAATTTGTGTTGAACTGGTGGTGGGACCTCCAAGATTAATATATATTAGATTATAAATTTGCTGGGCTACATCCAGGGCCAAATTGCATTTCTATTTTCTGATTTCCAGATTTGAATTCAATATTCATTTCTGAACCAACCCTAAAGCTGACATAAACTTGTAATGCAAATACGTTAGGCATCTGCTGACCAGAGAACAAGATTAATGGTGTCAACTGAGAGGTTGAATAAGACCAGTGATAGAGTTAAGGATAGTAGGAGAACAATGTTGGAAACAGAAGAGCTTGGTGTCTCGATTCTTCAAGATTTGCATTCACAGCGCCAATCTCTATTGCATGCACATAACACGGTAATATTTTTTCATTTGTTAAAAGGATCATATATTTATAATTGTTTTACTATTAGTGACATGGAATTTTTACTTTTCTATTAAAGTTAATTTCAAGTCAAATATAAAATGTTCTTTTCCTTGAGTCAAATGCGTAGTAACAGTAGTGTTAAGACCACAGAAGTACATATCCATTGATCTACTACTGGTTTTATTCCATCATGCAGCTCCATGGAGTAGATGATAACATAGGGAAGAGCAAGAAAATTTTGACCAACATGTCAAGAAGGATGAGCAAGAACAAATGGATTATTGGTGGCATTGTTTTGGTTCTGGTTATTGCGATCATCGTGATCCTGTACTTCAAACTTTCTAAATAGCCAATCACAGACTTTTCCTTGTGATGGTCATAAAGGTCACTAAGATACAATATTACTATTATTTCCCATTGTGCCCCCTTCTCGTCTGATTGTGATTTGTGAGTGTTTTTGGTCAAAGATGATGCGTTGTGCAGTGTTGCCATAAAGCTTCATACTGTTAGCTTCTTTCAATGTATGTATCTCTAATGATGGGTTTGGCATGTATGGAGTATTGATTTTGATTTTTTTTTATGGTCAGTTGTTGCATGATTTTAATCATGAAACCAAATTTTGTGTGGTTATGGTCTTCAAATATAGACTAATTTTGGTTCTAATCCATTGGAGTAAAGTATGCAACTACAATTTTACCATCCTGTATAATAAAAACTTCGGAACTATTCGGAAGTTTAATGAGAAGGATGCCGTGAAATGTGAATGGAAACCATGTTAAATAATCATCATGCGTATTAATTGCCTAAAGGATATATGTTCTCCCTTAATTTGATTTATCAAAATGAATTTCTTACTTTTGCATCAGATTTTCTTTTTAATTTAAGATAGAATTAAACTTGTTCCCATCTATAATGTAATCAAAATAAATATCTTGGTAAAGGGAAAAAGAAATATTCTTTAAACTATAAAATAATTTTTATTTTTTACTATTCATTAACTCAATCAATAGATTAGATTAAAATTCAGTAAAATGATGATATATATTCCATCTAATCCAAACTATTCTAATCGAATTGAATACGATTAAAACTCTTTCAACCATACATTATTATTATTATTATTGCACCTAATTTTGTTGGCTGAATTTCCTTAATTTTGGTTTAAAATCTAAATATTTTGAAAGAAATTGACGAGAGAGCGAGCATGCATATAAATTTCCTTTGCCTTAACTCCGGCCATTGTCATAGTATGGTATGAGATGGTCACACTCACTCATCACACAGCATCACTGTCCTCTCTTCTTCCGTTCTCTTCTCCGGAGATGCGCTCGCTCCTCTGCCCTTCGTCCCGGCAAGCAGCTCCACGCTGCCGCCACCGTTGCCGGCCTCCTCTCCTCCCCTTCCCACTTCCTCCTTAACGCCCTCCTCCACCTCTATGCTGCTTGCTCTCTCCCCCTCCACGCGCAGAAACTGTTCGACCAAATTCCCCACACTCACAAGGACTCTGTGGACTACACCGCCCTCATCCGCTGCTCCTACCCCCTCGATTCGCTCCGTTTCTTCCTCGAAATGCGCCAACGCGCCCTCCCCGTGGATGGGGTCACGCTAATCTGTGCTCTTGGCGCGTGTGCCAGGCTTGAGGAGGACAACCCCGTGGCTCAGATGCACGTGGGTGTGGTGAAATTCGGGTTTTCGAGGCACACCAAGGTGTGCAATGCTGTGATGGATGGTTATGTTAAGTGTGGACTTTTGGGTGAGGCTAGAAGGGTGTTTGAGGAGATTGAGGAACCCAGTGTTGTTTCTTGGACAGTGGTGTTGGATGGTGTAGTGAAATGGGAGGGCGTGGAGAGTGGGAGAGTGGTGTTTGATGGAATGCCTGAGAGAAATGAAGTTGCTTGGACTGTCATGATAAAGGGTTATGTTGGAAATGGCTTTACAAAGGAGGCTTTTATGCTTCTCAGAGAAATGGTTTTTGGTAATCAACATGGGCTGGGTCTAGCAGAAGGAGCTAGTCTCTCACAACGTGGTGAACCGAGGTTTAAATCTCCTTTGAGAGAGGTAACCACATATAGTGCCAGGCAATGGCTTGAAGAAGATAAAGAGCGGGTTTTTGATAACCAAGATGCATTTTGTCATGTGGAAAGAGCTAGCCTCCTACGATGTAGCGAATCAAGAATTGAATTCTTGCGGGAAAATATGTCTACTTTTAGTATTCGACAATATGTTGAACATGATTGCTTTCGTAGAAAGATACTTGTGGAAAACCAAAACGAAAAGGGGATGGTTTATTGTTGTGGATTTGGGTTGAATTGGGTTACTTTGTGTTCTGTTTTATCTGCTTGTTCTCAGTCTGGCGATGTGAGTGTGGGAAGGTGGATTCATTGTTATGCTGTTAAGGCTATGGGGTGGGATGTGGGTGTTATGGTGGGGACAAGTTTGGTTGACATGTATGCCAAATGTGGGAGGGTAAGTGCTGCGTTGATGGTGTTTAGGCACATGCCACGAAGGAATGTGGTGGCATGGAATGCCATACTTGGTGGGTTGGCCATGCATGGGATGGGGAAAGTTGTAGTGGAGATGTTCGATTCTATGGTGGAAGAGGTGAAGCCTGATGCTGTGACTTTCATGGCTTTGTTAAGTGCTTGCAGCCATGCGGGTCTTGTTCAACAGGGTTGGCAGTGTTTTCATGATATGGAGTCTGTTTATCGGGTGAGACGGGAAATAGAGCATTATGCTTGCATGGTAGATCTTCTTGGTCGAGCTGGACTGTTGGAAGAAGCTCATGTTTTCGTGAGGAAGATGCCAATTCCTCCAAATGAAGTTGTTTTGGGGTCCCTTTTGGGTGCTTGTTATGCACATGGTAAGTTGAACCTGGGGGAGAAGATTATGAGGGAATTGGTTCAGATGCATCCCCTCAACACAGAATATCATATCCTGCTTTCAAACATGTTTGCATTGAGTGGGAAGGCAGACAAGGCAAATTCCCTTAGAAAGGTTCTTAAGAATAGGGGTATGAAAAAGGTGCCAGGAATGAGTTCTATATATGTTGATGGCCAACTTCATCGGTTCATTGCTGGGGATAAATCTCACCCAAGAACTGCAGATATTTACATGAAGCTTGATGACATGATTTGCAAGCTGAGGTTGGCTGGCTATGTTCCCAACACGAATTGTCAAGTGTTGTTTGGTTGTTCCAATGGGGATGATTGCATGGAAGCATTGGAGGAGGTAGAACAAGTGTTGTTCACTCATAGTGAGAAGCTTGCACTTTGTTTTGGCCTAATGACCACACCACTCGGTTCTCCCCTCTGTATTTTCAAGAACCTGAGGATATGCCAGGACTGTCATTCTGCTATTAAGATTGCTTCTCATGTATATAAACGTGAAATTGTTGTTCGAGATCGTTATCGTTTTCATAGTTTCAAGCAAGGCTCTTGTTCTTGCTCTGACTATTGGTGAATTACACTTTTAACTTCAAGCCACCATTTGGATCAGGAAATTTAAGTCTTATCCATTGAGTTGTCAAAGTACCAGTTTTGTCACTCAATATTGTATCAACCTGGCCAAGTTCTTCATTCCAATTTGATGTGCGTGCATGAGCAGGCCTATCTGATTCTTCATGATACATTTCTTGGTCTTGGTTGATGAAAATGCTCTGTAGAACTTTCATAATTTCTATGAACACATAAAGTGATATCGGAATTAGATATCCATACAACATAATGGCAGTCAAAAAATGAAGAACAGCAGCAAGTGTTGCCCTTCTGGGATCATAGAACACTGTTGCATTGTTTGGACGAAGATACCATCTTCTATACCTTCCACCACTGATATCCTTTTTGGTCTCAATACCAAAAGAGACAGAACCAATAAAGGATATCAAAACCAAGGTACTGAAGAGGATGTAGATTATCTTATCCATTTTCCTCTCAATTTTGCTTCTCTTGGAAGGAGGATCAGTGGAATTCTGCATAACTTTCGTATCATGGCCAGTAAAGAATCTCTTAACAGGATCTGCTGCAAGGAAAGAGGATATTCTTTACCGTCATGTTGTAAAGTTCCAATAAATGAGTACAGATTTTCATTAGGATTTCATAGCCCTAAACTTTTGTAAAGATTTTTCATCATGAAGATGAACTGTCACCTCCAAAGCATGCTTTAATTTTAGATTAGTTTCTCCGTCAAGATTCATAGTCTCGACATAACAAACCCCGTCACCATAGCTTGATGAAAGGAAAAGAAGATCTGCAGGAAAATATTCATCCTTGTACACTTTAATGATATATATTCATCCCTAGGAGCACTCTCATAAGATGGAGGAGGAATTGTTCTGTTCTCAACATAGAAATCAGCAGAGTATATATAAGAACCATACTCAGAGTCAGATGCAGAAGGAGAATCATAATCATAGACACAGGCAGAAGAAGCAGTATTCACAAAATCAAGATAGGTGGACATGTAGAAAGAAAGAAGGGGGAAAGTGGAAGAATGGAAATGCTAAAAATTACGAAACAAACAACAATTAAACATGCGACACGCATACACACAAGAACTCACACACAAAACAGAACATCACACTCATAACACAAGACAAAACACAACACACACTAACACAACAAAAGACCTAAAACCGAACTGTTGGTCCCCGACAACGGCGCCAAAATTTTGATGGGTTGTCGCGGCCCATACAAATTTGATTGCATAAAAGAAATGCAGTATAGACTAGGAAGTGACTCCTAGGTCGTCTCTCAAGGACCAAATGTGATTCGAGAATTAGGTCAGACACGGAGTGGGGGGTGGGGGGTTTGTGAAAAGGTTTGCGTGGTGAATGCGGAAAAATTAAAATGAAATTAAATTAAAATGCAGATGTAAAAATGTAATTAAATTCAATTAAAACGAAATTAAATGCAACAACACATTTCACCATGCATGAAAATGAAATTAAAACAGTAAAAACGAAACTGCTACAGTAAAGACGAAAATTCACGCTGGAACTAGACAACTTTGACCTTTACTCAATGTTTTACCCATAACTTTTTCTACAGGGCTCTAAATGAGATGAGGTTTTTTTTCCTGGAAAGTAGACTCAATTATCTTTCATGTGACATATAAAATGTAGCATTTGGACCTCTGGTATGGTTGCAGTTATTTTTTTAAAATCGAGTCCAGAGAGTGAAAATGCTAACCCAAATATTAGACTAAACAAATATCTAAACACAATTAAATTAAATTAAATGCAAAACTAAATTAAAGAAATTAAAAACNACTAATCCTACAATGCAAATTTATTTAAAACACAAGAAATAAACAAACACAAACTCCTACTANCAATATATATGACCAATGCATCTACTAATGAAATTGAAATTCCAAATGGCCTAAAAATAACCTTGAGGCCGTGACCCATCTATCCAAGACTCACGTGATCAGTAAAACAATGTATGATAATTAAAAATATTTCAACCTGAAAGCTTTTCAACATATATAATGTAAGAGACATCATGCTTAAAGAGAGAAAATGAAAATATGTGTGCACACCATTGAATCACCGTTTGCTTTTACCAATTGAACATCCATATTCCTTTCTAAAAACCAAAATGAAGTCCACCTGCTGCACCGTGAAAACCATTTACCTTTCCTTAATAAAAAAAACAACTCAATCACCAACTCTATCTAGGTGGCGCTGTGGGCTTCATGCTTTTCAAGGCAATTGATTCAGCTTTCAAATGATAAGAAAAAAAAAACAAGGATAAAAGAAGCATGGAAATGACGTGACATTGCTGCAGCTTCTCTCGGTTTCATCAATCTAAATAAAACTCTAGAATTGTTCAAAAGCAAAAAAAAAAGAACCAATGTAATTGGCAACTGCAGCTCTGCACCTCAACAACGTTTTCTTCTCTTCAACCAATGCCCATCAACGTCTCCATTTTCCAGCCGAGAGTCTCCAACGTTTTCCGCCAAAAATTCACGTTCCAGCTCAAGTCCTCCAATCTGTGACGGCTGCTCCTCTACTAAGAGGCCAAGTGTTGCCTCTCAAATGGGTGGGATCCACCCTAAAATAAAAGGGAACCCTAAGGTGACAAGTGTCCTATAATTTGGGCTCATCATAATTTTTTAACAATAGTCCAATGTGTAAAAGTTTGTCCAAAAAGTTT
>NC_028351.1:12235328-12239948 GCF_000741045.1 Vigna radiata var. radiata
TAGCACAATAAACTAAGTAAAGTCAAGAAAATATTGATTCATCAAAATAGACCACACTTAGTCTTTTGCAATCCTGGGCAAAACCAAGACGAAAATCAGGGAACAGTTCAACGAACATCAGGAAATTGACACAGACTCAACACACAGACAACAAAGACTGACAAGGAAAGAAACAAAGTTACACAATCCTCAAGAAATCTGGACAAAGAAAGGAAGTAGACAGTATCCAACACAAAATCAAGAAAATTAGATACTCAGAGAAATCATCCAAACAATTCAAAGCATGGCAAAACGATCAATCAGTTCAAGAGATGAATCAAAAGTAACAGAGCCTCACAAATGCACTATTTGTGTTTCTCTCCAGTGTTTAAGGTACATCAATGTCACTCAATGCACTCAAGAAAGCAAACAAAAATAGACTTGACAAGCCTCTAATATCAACACTCAAAATTAAATTAATTACATGGTGAAATCCTATATTCCGTTACTCTTCTCTCATGTAAAACTTACATATTTTTTGAAGTCCAACTCCAAACGTTTCCTCTTCATATTTCTTCTATTGACAATTTCGTGTTTGACCATTTTATGAGCACATCTCTAATCTCATTGCATTTTTATTTTAGAAAATAATTCTATATTTGTCATGACATACGTTATCAAAATATACTTATTAATAGAAAATATATTAATTATAGACTTTTTTAAATTTAGCTTTATATATTTATANTTTTTATTTAGATAAATGAGATTAAAGTTAATTTGTAAAATGTAAATTTTAAAAAATTTATATTTTCCCGCAACTCATTTAATTTTATCTTTTAGAAATACTAAATTTATTTGTATAAATATTCAATTAAGTAATTTAATTTAAATTGTATGAATTCGAACCGGTTATGGATTGAACCGGTGTAAAGAAAAAGATGAGAGATAATTGTTGAACCGGTTAGTTGAGAGACGATTTTTGAACCGGTTATGGATTGACCGGTGTAAAGAAAAAGATGAGAGACGATTTTTGAACCGGTTATGGATTGAACCGGTGTAAAGAAAAAGACGAGAGACAATTTTTGAACCGGTTATGGGTTGAACCGGTATAATGAAAAAGATGAGAGACGATTTTTGAACCGGTTATGGATTGAACCGGTGTAAAGAAAAAGATGAGGGACGATTTTTGAACTGGTTATGGATTGAACCGGTGTAAAGAAAAAGATGAGAGACGATTTTTGAACCGGATATGGATTGAACCGATATAAACAATCAAGAAATGGAAGAACCTGCAAGAAAATTGGTTATAAAAAACCTATTTTTCACTAGTGATAATTTCTGAACTTTTGAAGAATCTTCCTTTCATTCATATGTAGCATCCTTCCTCACTTTGTCTAAACTACACCTTTCCAATGCTTAAATATCATTTTCCAAATAACTTTTTTGGAAACTCCGCTGTCATACTCTTTCTATCCTTCTTCTGTTTCTTCCCATAGTTTATTCTTCCAACTAAACATGTGATAAACCTTAGTTCACAAGTTTTAACCTAATTCGATAACTCTAAAATATATTATATTTTTATTTCATTTTATATATTTAAAATTTATAACAAGACTAATATTTATTAAGTATATATATATATATATATATATATATATATATATATATATATATAGTATTAAGGATCTTTCCCAAAAATAAATTAATTACATGGTGAAATCCTATATTCCGTTACTCTTCTCTCATGNAAAACTTACATATTTTTTGAAGACCAACTCGAAACGTTTCCTCCTCATATTTCTTCTAATGACAATTTCGTGTTTGACGATTTTATGAGCACATCTCTAATCTCATTGCTAATCTCATTGAATTTCTATTTCACCAAATAACCCCCTAATTTAAGATTCTACTTTAAACGTTAAGAAAAGCAAATTCTTATTTTAGAAAATAATTCCAAATTTGTCATCACTTACGTTATCAAAATATACTTATTAATAGAAAATATATTAATTATAGACTTTTTTAAATCTAGCTTTATATATTTATATTTTTTATTTAGATAAATCACATTAAAGTTATTTTTTAGAATGTAAATTGTAAAAAATTTATATTTTCCCGCAACTCATTTAATTTATCTTTTAGAAATACTAAATTTATTTGTATAAATATTCTNTTAAATAATTTAANTTAAATTGTTCGAATTTGAACCGGTTGTGGATTGAACCGGTGTAAAGAAAAAGATAAGAGACAATTTTTGAACCGGTTATGCATTGAACCGGTGTAACGAAAATGATGAGAGACGATTTTTGAATCGGTTATGGATTGAACCGGTGTAAAGAAAAAGATGAGAGAGGATTTTTAAACCGGTTATGGATTGAACCGGTGTAAAGAAAAAGATGAGAGAGGATTTTTAAACCGGTTATGCATTCAACCGGTGTAAAGAAAAAGATGAGAGACGATTTTTGAACCGGTTATGGATTGAACCGGTGTAATGAAAAAGATGAGAGAAGATTTTTGAACCGGTTATGGATTGAACCGGTGTAAAGGAAAAGATGAAGACGATTTTTGTACCGGTTATAGGTTGGACCGATATAAACCATCAAGAAATGGAAGAACCTGCAAGAAAATTGGTTTTAAAAATTGGTTATAAAAATCCTATTTTTCACTAGTGATAATTTCTGAGCTTTTGAAGAATCTTCCTTTCATTCATACGCAGCACCCTATTTTATAGACTTTTTTAATAACTATTTAAATTTAAAACGTATATACATAAAAGTATTCGCAATTATCCATTATGTCTGTGGATTCTTTTTAATACTTGCAAATATCCGAGTAAAAGAACAAGTAATGAGATGAATGTTTTAAGCTAAACAAATGACATGTAAACACGATCTTTATCCAACCTGTTATCGTTCCTAGCCATAAACTAAACTAATTATTACCATGCATCATGATTCACTAAAGGTAAAATAAACAACAAAGAAATGAGATTTCAATTTAAAACATAGTTTGAACCACTGTGAACGGTACAAATTTATTTTACTATATATATATATATATTTATATATATTCATCATCATATAATTTATAAGTCTAATTTATAAGGAAACCCAGTAGAATTCAACCATTGAGAGCCATCAATGAAGTTTCTCACAGTAAAAGGTTCGACCTCAACAGCATGAGTGACCACTTTGAATCCTTTCCATGTGACCCTTTTAGAGGTTTGAGCACCAGGTCCAAAGTTATTATACTCTCTATAAAATAGAGTGTTAAGACCACGAGTAGTACCCTCCCATTCTGTCCAGCCAGCTGGGTCAATTATATCACTCATATTACTTTCCATGATAATAGTTCTTGAATAATTCTTCCATGGCCTTCCTAAATATGTTTTGAATCTCTTTTTTACGCCTTCAAAGTCGTGAGTTGCACCAATCCTACAGTTTTGGATTACAATTCCACCCTTTTTGTTATTTTTACTTCTTCCTTGAGCAGTTATGACGTTCGGCTGGCCTGGGAGAGGAATTCTCACTTGAATATCACAGTTCTGTAATACCACTTGTGCTGTGTCACCAAAAATAAAATCTACCGTGCCTTCAATAAGACACTTCACAAAAAAATGTTTACCCTGCATAACATAAAGAGTGTCTTGATATCCCAACACCTCACAGTTGTAAAATGCAGTGAAAGTCCCTGCTAGCGCTAGGGCAACAGCTTGATGGTTTGAAGGTCCTGCTGTATTCTGGAAAGTAATGTTACTCGCTAGAAAATGTACACTTTCAACAACTGCATCACCAAAAAAAGATTACTTTAAAATTGTTTATTTTCTATCTAGAAACCATGAAAAGTCACATGTAAATAAATTAAAACGAGAGATATATAAGTATACACGATAAACTCACCTACAGTTGCAGTTTCCAAGGTACTGAGACCAGCTCGCCCGTTTTTGGTTCCGGTAACGACAGTGATACCTCTTCCATCCCCAACCAAAAAGAGGTTAGTCTTATTAGATGGAAATTTCAAATTTTCTCGATATATGCCCCCTTTTATTTTTATAACAATTCTCTTAGAACTCAACACAGGAGCAGCTTCTATAGCTTTAGAAATGGTAGTGAAATTACCACTACCATCTAAAGCTACCACCATATTATACTTCAAGACTTCTAAGTCTTTTTCATCCTCTAACAGTCCCTGGTCCCACTTTGGACGAATACTAGCGTTGACAATAAATAACAAGGTGACCAAGACTAAAAGTATTTTCTTCATGGCTAGGTTTAATAGAAGTTGCTTTGAAAAATGAAGAATGAAGAATTTGGAATATGGTACTTCAACTAGAGAAAAAATGTACGTGAACCAGAGAATGGATGTGTGGTACCCGTAATGTGACTCTAATATCACTTACAGCAGAGAAGAAACAAAAACAGAAGCAATGAAAGAACTAAGAATAAAACACAGACGAAGAAAACGAAATATAGAGTGGTAAAGAATAAGAGAGAGAATAATAAGTGTTGCTATTGCATGGACAGTAACATACGTACTTAACTAAAATATAACCGCATTTGAACCGGTTATGGATTGAACCGGTGTAAAGAACAAGATGAGAGACGATTTTTGAACCGGTTATGGATTGAACCGGTGTAA
>NC_028351.1:12249248-12250938 GCF_000741045.1 Vigna radiata var. radiata
ACTTACATATTTTTTGAAGACCAACTCGAAACGTTTCCTCCTCATATTTCTTCTAATGACAATTTCGTGTTTGACGATTTTATGAGCACATCTCTAATCTCATTGAATTTCTATTTCACCAAATTACCCCCTAATTTAAGATTCTACTTTAAACGTTAAGAAAAGCAAATTTTTATTTTAGAAAATAATTCCAAATTTGTCATCACATACGTTATCAAAATATACTTATTCCCAATCGCAATCCACGAACCACGATCTCTAACCTAATTAATTATCCCTAATTCGTTTTTTTATTTTACCCTAATTAATATAATTTACACGTCATCATTAAATATTTTTTTAAAAACAAATAACAATGTCACATAATCAGACATTAGACACCACATGTCGTTACTGAACTTAACGTCGTTAGCAAAAAAGACCACTTTGAACGGTTTTTGCAAAAGATAGGACTTAAGTGAACTTTTGAAAAAAAGGAGGGACCACTTTGAACAAACTCTCTCAAAGGAGGGACCAAAATAGATATTAAACCTTAACTTTATTATATATGAGTACATTCACCAAATGTATATCAAAAGGGATAAATATAAAAGTTTAGAGCAATATTCCACAATTTTAAATCAATCTCACCCAATTTTTCTATTATTGGCAAAGTGGAACTTCTTAAAATGTGTATTTTTATTTATTTTATTTCTTGACATTATGAATTATTCAATAGAAATGGTATTTTCTGCTCCATTCCCGAAAGCACCGATTCACGTACCATTGTTATGCATTTCTACCTATAATAGCTTACTATGTAATCACTGTATTCTATTCTTCCCTTTATTAGGAAACTTCACAAGTTTTTACGAAATGTAATTAAAGTTAATTTTAAGCTTATTTAGTTGAAAAACTTTGATATTATCTTATCATTTATTACTTTTATTTAGGTTAAATATATTCTTTTCTTTAACTCTATAAAAATTAAAATAGTCGTTTTAAACTAGTTTTGATATTTCATTTTTATAATATTGTAAATTTAGTTTTTTTAATCAAATTTTATTAAATTTATTTAGGATTTTATACATGTTTCTAAATTAATATTAAAAAAATGGGGTTTGTTAACACGCGTACGCCTGTTTTTCAGTTGGTACGTTTTAACAATGTGTACCGGATTATTGTAGGCAAAAATACCCTCATTTGTCATGGATTCTAAGTTTTAAGGTCAAAGATATTTAAATAATTTTCATTTTCAAAACTAAAAAAAAAAACGAAACCCCAAACCCTTACTCACCTCCCTCATTCCTCTCAACCCTTTCTCTTTCATCTCTCTCACTCCAACATTTGTTCTGTCATTCCTATTGCCCCAATTGAAAAAAAAAATCATAAACCCTTGCCTAACCCTTGTCCTTTTTTCTTTACACAAAGTGTTTCTTTTTCCTTTCTATGTTGGTATGGGATACATGATGTAAGATTACAACCTAGAATTGAAAGAATTGTACTCCTAGGGAATTCTTCTATATCAATTTCTTTAATTCCCTTATGTCTCTTTTTTATCACGAATTGTACTCCTAGGGAATTCTTCTATATCAATTTCTTTAATTCCCTTATGTCCCTTTTTTATAACTGAATCAACTTCTACTTTAGAATAAACTTTAACCACTGTACAAGATAAAAACCAGTAAAATCATTTTTTACCTTTGAGATT
>NC_028351.1:12251028-12266284 GCF_000741045.1 Vigna radiata var. radiata
AAATGTTGGAATGATGACAGAGAAAATGTTGAGATGAGAGAGAAAATATCTCTGATGACAAAGGGTTTCTGATTTTTTTTTCAATTGGGGCAACAGTAGGGATGACAGAGAAAATGTTGGAATGAGAGAGATGACAGAGAAAATGTTGGAGTGAGAGAGATGAGAGAGAAAGGGTTGAGAGGAATGAGAGAGGTGAGTAAGAGTTTGGGTTTTTTTTTTTTTTTTTTTTAGTTTTAAGAATGAAAATTATTTAAATATCCTTGACCTTAAAACTTGAATCCGGTACACATTGTTAAAACGTACCAACTGAAAAACAGGTGTACGCGTGTTAACAAACCCCTAAAAAAATATATTAAAAATGTTAACAATTCAAATAAAATGAAAGTTAAATAAATTTCACAAAATTTGGTTAAAAAATATTAAATATACATATTTTTAAAATTAAAAAATTAAATTAAATGCTCTTTCATCTCTAAATGTATTTTGATTGTATTTTATTTTGTGATTTTGGATTGTATTTAAAATTTAATATCAGTTTGGATTGTATATAAATTGAACTTTATTTAGATTTCAATTAGAAAATATTTATATTTTTTTATTGAAAAAAAAATTGTAATTAAGGGACTAACTAGTTTACCCCACCAATCCATGGTGGGTCACGCCAGATTCAAATTATTTGGGTTCCGTGATAAGTGAGCTAGATTGGATTAACTCACTGAGTGACTAATTCATGGTAGACCGAGTCAGATGTTGTGACCCGTTTTGATAGTTCTATATTTAAAATATATTAGTTTTGATTTCCATATAATATTTAACTTCCTTATAAAAGTTTTAAAGGTGTACAATAGTAAATATATTATTAAAAGATTCTATCAAAACTAACAAGTTTTAACAAGTTTTGAGTTTTTGATAAGTTCTTATAAAATGAGACATCAATTCCTACTATGTGTTTGTTTCTGGAATTACTATTATCACATACACAAGTTATTAAGAGATTATATAGAAATAAGGGTTAATTATGTTTTTGGTTCCTAAATTATTAAGTGTTTTTGGTTTTCGTCTCTATTTCAAACTTTATTCCATTAAGGTTTCTCTCCTTTTATAAATTCACAGATTTAGTGTTTTATGACTTACATCATTAATTTTCTTCTAACATGGCATATGGTATATCACACTCCCAAAATGTTTAAGACAATGTATTGTGTCCCCAAGTCAGCAAAACTTGCGGCCTAATGTCTAACCTCATCATAACTAGTTAGTGCTTCCTTCCTATCCAAGGGAGTGCTCATGTATCTAACTCTACAAAATATTGAAAATGTATTTCAATAATGAAACAATAAAAGAAATCAAAGTGCAAAATATATGTGACATGTAAAAGAGTCATATATCCAACTAATTATTTATCTATGCAAAGTTAGCATCTTTAATATGCTTGTACAAATAGGCAAGTGCAACAACTCCTCAGACATATCTGTTACATAATGGTAGATCTCTAAAGAGCATTAAGTAGGTTACATAGATGTATGTGGTGCTCTTGTCCGTAAAAATTGTGCATCCAACTGTTATATAGGTCTCTCAACCAACTAAATCTTACGTGGAGACCATAACATTGCTTGACCTCAGATGAAGTCCTCAACACAAGCCCAATTAGTCTATAAGAGTTTCCAAAGCTGCTTCAAAGTCTAAGGATTCATTCGGACAAAATTGTTCCACATCATTTAGTATGATGCTCATCTCAACAATTAAAAAATATTATTGTACGGTATGATATCCAGAACGATCGGTTACAAGGAGTAGTCGGTCGGTCCACGTTTCTGTTGGGCCTTAATAAGGTTAATTCTTCTTATTGGGCTTGTATTTCATCAAAATCAAAGATATCTTATTAAAGATATTGAGAATAAAATAATATCTAATTAAAGATATAAATGAAGCTGTTTATTTGTTTATGGGTAATCAAGTAAGTTTGTTTATATTTTATTTTGTTTATATTTTGTTAATCTTATATCAACTCAATGCCTATAAATAAAGAACCAAGGACACCAAACAAGGTACGCTTACATTCTTCGCATTCTCCTCTTCCATCATAATCACACTACAATTCTACTACCAACTTTCTCACTCTGAGCATCACTTTGTGAGAACTAAGTGATGGGTGTCGCGGCCCATACAAATTTGATTGCATATAAGAAATGCAGTATAGCTAGGAAGTGACTCCTAGGTTGTCTCTCAAGGACCAACTGCGGTTCAGAATCAAGTCTAATACCAGGGGGGGTTTGTGAAAGGTTCGCATGGTGAATGCGGAAAAATTAAAATGAAATTAAAACAGTAAAAACGAAAATTCTTTCACGCTGGAACTAGGCAGCTCTGACCTTTGCTCAATGTTTTAACCATAACTTTTTCTACAAAGCTCTAAATGAGATGAGGTTTTTTTTCTGGAAAGTAGACTCAATTATCTTTCATTTGATATATAAAACGTAGCATTTGGACCTCTGGTGTGGTTGCAGTTATTTTTTTAAAATCGAATCCAGAGAGTAAAAATGCTAACCCAATACTAGACTAAACAAGTAGCTAAACACAGTTAAATTAAATTAAATACAAAACTAAATTAAAGAAATTAAAAACGACTAATCCAACAATGCAAATTAATTTAAAACACAAAAAATAAACAAACACAATTTCTTAGTAACAATTTATGTGACCAAATTTAACTACCAAAAGAAAATTAAAAGTAAAAAGGCCTAAAAGGAACCTCTCGGCCGTGAACTTATCAAGGAAATTAATTGAATTTCTTCTCTTCCAACATGTTAGTTACCGTGCAAAACCCACTTTTTCAATTAAAAATAACATTGAATCACCAAGCCGTGGCATTGCATCATCTATCACCCACCGTGACCCACTTAAACTAAAATTGCTGGACGTCACCTTTTTAGCCATGACTTGGCTCCAATCAAAATTAGCTTATCTTCCTTGCAGCAATCAATGTGGCCTGGGCCGTGTGCTTAGCAGCTACGTGCCTCCCAAACAATTAACAACAATTGTTTTGCTAAAACAAAAAGAAAAATACCGCTGTATGCACCTTCAATAAATCCCGCTGCAGCACCTATCCAATCACTTAGTAATTTCTTTCACAAAGACATAAAGGAAATGAATGTTATTCAATGCTGCCAACTCTCTTGGCACGTCCCATCCAATAAACTTACCTAATCTACTTTCCATTTTTAATCAAAGCATAGGAAATATATTAAAATGCAGCAGCGTGACACCAATAATAAAGCACCACACACCTACCTAATATCTAATCCATTCTAAATTCAACAACTAATTAAAAAGAAAAGTGAAAATGCTCTGCCCACATCCCATCATCACGCTTCATTGAATTTGCTAAAATTAAAATTAACCCAAAAACCCAAAAGAAATTAACGGCTGAACTTTCAAGATAAGGAGATTGAATGCAAGCAATAAAAAGCTTAACCGAAAGGTAAGTAAATGCAGCCCCCAGAAGAATGAAAAGTTACGCTGGTTCTCCTTTAATCAACCAAAATCCAAGAATGCACACAAAAGCTCCATCTCCAAAAAAAATGTTTCCGCTGCAGCCAACGTAAGTCCTCCAAGAATGACGGCTGGAATGTTTTTCCTAGGATCATCTGTCCTCAAATTGAGGTGGGTCCACCCTAAATAAAATCCTAGGTAGGGCATGTGTCCTCTATTCTAACATTTTGGGCCTAAATTAGTTTACCAAAAATTGGCCCATTATTTACAAATTTAATTAAAACTATCTAGACTACTAAGTTTCAAAGTAATTAAATTTGAAATGTCCATGTGAAGAGTCTTGACTTATTTGATAGCACTCCAAATGTCCCAAATTGAATTTCCAAAATTTTCCCTGAAAATAATAATGCAAATAATTAGCTCAAAATATTCAAATTAATTAAAATTAGAATTTCTGGCCAAATTAAGCACTATTAGCGAAAACGGGAAAATACCGGACAATTAAGCACAATTCCCTGATTAATTCTAGCACAATAAACTAAGTGAAATCAATAAAATATCGACTCATCACTAAGAACACCCTATTATAGACGCCTAACTTGAGTGTTGGAGTACCTTTGCAGGTACCCCCCACTCCGTCAACAGACAGTTCAAGGAACGTGTGGCTGAAACATTGAAAGAACCCGAGATCCAACGCCAGGAAGAAGCAGAGTTATGTCATCAAGGTTAGTCCTTTCGGTCCCAAAATTATCTATCGAAACAATTATATATATATATATATACACACACACGAAATTTTGAAATCCGAAATAGATTTCAAAATCTGGTACATTCTTAACTAGATTTCGAAGTCCAATATTTTTCATAATTTCTCAATCTTAAGTCGCCAAATTCATAACCTAAATCCCAAATTCATTTCTTACTTATGTTTAACTATTCTACATCTCGTTGAATAAAATATTTACAAATGTCTATTATTCATTTCTTACTTATGTTTATAAATGTAATGACTACGTTATTCGTTGTTCGTTGCACAACCTTGCATCAAGGTGGGGTGTGTTGGGGGAGAGGTATGTGCGGGGTGTGTTTTGTAGGTAGATGGATGTCTGTCAAATATGCAAGGAATGAGGGAGAGGAGGTTTTCACGACGTTATTAGGATTAACAAGTGTTAGAAGTGGGTTTTAGGCCTAACTCAACCCTACAAAACCGGCTTGTAAGGTGAGGTCTGCACCCCACTTATATATTATAAATNGACNTTATCTCTAGTCGATGTGGGACTTCCAACACGCCCCCCTCACGCCGAGATATATACATCTCGAGCGTGAGACTAGATATTAATGGGTGGTCCGATAATGGCCCAATAACGGGTGGAACAATATGTCCAACAAATATCGCTAGGATAGACTCTAACCATAGCTTTGATACCATGTTAGAAAGTGAGTTTTAGGCCTAACTCAACCCCACAAAACCAGCTTGTAAGGTGAGGTCTGCACCCCACTTATATATTATAAATCGACCTTATCTCTAGTCGATGTGGAACTTCCAATAGCAAGAAAGTGTGAGAAAAAAATGGGTGGATGCGATAAATATAAAAAAGAAGAAAATTTTCTTTTACCCTAACTAAAAAGTCCAGGGTCAGTAGGGATTTAAAAATTGTTGAGGTGTAAGAAGAAAAATTCAAGGTGCAAGAAGAAAGTCCCACTTAAGAGATTTTAAAAATATATTGGAAGTGCCAAGAAAAATTAGAGGTAAAAGAAGAAATTCCATGTAATTAGTAATGTTGTTTAAAATATGATATCATTTTAAAAAGAAATACATTTTACATTGTAATTATAATTATGTTTTTGTTCTCCAAACTCTTGGGATAACTCCAGTTACGTTCCAAACTTTCTTAAAAAATTTAAAATTTTAGAAAAATAGAGTTTTAGTTTTAAAAGTTAAATTTGATGAATTAAAAAAAAAGTTTTTAAGGAGTGAGATTTATAGCTTAAAATTCAGGACTTGAAACTGATTTTAGTTAATCAGACGTGAGGTTTAAAATAAATAATCGATACTAAAATCATGCAATATATAATATTAGTTATCAATTTAAAAAAAGTATACGATTAAGATAAGATTATTTAAGAACCATGTTAATGACTCAGTGTAATTTGATTAGATCTTCAAATCTACTGCATAAATTTTCTAAACTATGTATAAAAATTAATTGAAATTGAGATGAGTTGGTTTAACAAAAGAAGTAATCAACATTGCTAAACTATTGTTAAAACAATAATTAATTTGTATTCAAAATCTAACTAGTCACTTTTAGTAAATCATACTAGTAATTATTCCATCCCTATTGTTTAATGTTACCATCAGTTTTAATCATTGGTGATGAATAGTAAGCAACGATACTAAAAGAAATGAACATAATAATACATCACAATGAGTGCTTGGTCACAATTAAAAAAGCACATAATACATCAAACTTCAAAGTTTTCATGGGAAAAGAAAGGTTATTGCTTCATGCACCCCACAATTATTACACTCTAACTAACTGAGAAATACCCTTCACCATTGCACCACACTACTATTGATCCCATCACTTTCGTTGTAGTCATAATGGTCATGGGAGTGTGTGAAGAAATTGTGAGGGTGCAGGAAGGAAAAGAAGAAAATAAAATAGGAAGTGAAAGACCGAACTCATGGCTCAAGAACGACTAGAGAAAAGGAGACCTCAGGAGAAAGGGTGAATCATTTGCCTTCAACCTAGCTTTCTAGCGCCTGCAAGAACATTTTCAGCCATTCAAAGATCAATAGATGAAAGCATAGGGAACTAGAACCAAAAAGGAATAGCTCTTTTGAAGCTCCGAAGGTAAGTTTCCTCGTCTAAACTCTTGGTCTTATGTGACTGCCTGTTTCTCTGTTACATTACTTTGCATCCAGAAAACACATGTAATAAGAAGAAAAACAGAGGCAGAATGAGATGTATCCCCTCTTCATGTCAGTTTTCATATGAAACAAAAAAAAAAGAAAATATAAAACAGAAGTAGTTTCTTCTCCCTTGCAAGCACCACTCTCCATCTCGAAACGCCCTTCACCTGTGATGAATAAACAAACAGACCAAATCTGGCCAAATCACAAAGTCCCATGACTTTAATACCAAATGACTTCAATACCAAGTGCCAAATTTCTGTTATCTTCGTTCGTCAAGTTAACTCAAAACGGTCATCACTGCCCACACTCACACTCATATGCACACAACATACTCATCGTTTCCAATCCCAACAGAACAAACCCCAATCAGAACAGAAGAAGAAGAAGAAGGGAGCAGCACCACCAGCCCTAGGAAGCGCCATCGACTCATTTTTATGATTATTTTATTTTATTTTTATTGTTATGTTTATTTTTAATTTTTCCTTCTTTATTTTTATTTTTATTATTATCACTATTTTTTTGTTATTATTATATCCTTTTTTTTCTTTTCCGTTTTAAATATCTACACACTTTTTAAACATATAAATAAAATAAAAAAAAATACCAAAAATGTTTTAAAGGTTTAAGCGTGTGTGGTCACTCGTCGCATCGTCCTCGTGCTAAGACCTTTTCTCTGTTGATTAAATTAAAAAAATATGTTTTAAAGGTTTCAGCACGTGTGTGATCGCACGCATCGTTCTCGTGCTAAGACGTTTAAGCACATGTGTGATCGCACGCATCGTCCTCGTGCTAAGATCTTTTTCCCTTTTCATAAAATTATCAAATATGTTTAGAGGTTTAAGCACGTGTGTGATCGTACGCAACGTCCTCATGCTAAGACCTTTACCCCTTTCATAAACTTATCAAATATGTTTTAAAGGTTTAAGCATGTGTATGATCGCACGCATCGTCCTCGTGCTAAGACCTTTTCTCCTTTCATAAAATTATCAAAAATGTTTTAAAGGTTTAAGCACGTGTGTGTGATCGCACGCATCGTCCTCGTGCTAAAAACCTTTTCCCTTTTTATAAAAATGCTAAAATATAAATGTTTCCAAAAAACAAACAATCTTTGCTAGAACTACGTAACCCTAATTTCTCATTCTGAGAATACTGAGGAGCAAGGTCAATCCTTGTCGGGCACAAAAAATAAAAAAAATATTTTTGTTTCTTTAGAAAATTATTTTTAGGGATAATTAAACATTTTGAAAACCACATTCAATTCGAGTATTTAATTAAAGGTACCGTCTTAGGGCAGACGTTGTGGGGTGCTAACACCTTTCCCACACGTAACCGACTTCCGAAACCAGAATTTGGTTTTGTAGACCTTGCCTTATCTTTTATCGCTTTTTCCATAGTTTTCCAGAATAAACTATGGTGGCGACTCCAAACTCTTTTTCTAGACTCGTTTTTCTTTTTTTGGATCGTCGTCCAGTCACGACATCCTGTTGCAACACATGGATTACGAGATAAAAGGTTTGAAAGATGGACAACACACGTGCATTGACAAGTATAAATAAATGAAAAGCTCCCCAGTTCAGAAAGGCCAAAATATCTAAAAAAAGCAACTGATTATTAGATTTTGAATTATATTTTTTAAACTATATTTCGTAAAAAACTCTTGTCTTTAATTAAGAATAATGACTACAGTACTATATATATTTATATTGAAAAGGAGGGAAGAAAGCTTAGCTTGGAAAACACATAGGCTTGTTGGTTTGTGAGAGAGAAAAGAAAATGAAGAAGGGTGTGTGGATGGTGTTGGTGATGATTGTGATCCACAACTATTACGTTGTGAATGCCAAGTATGAGGGTTTGATAGGCAATAACTTGGAATCAGAGTTTTCATTTGATTCCCATGTCAACAGAATGCTCTATGATGTCAGTCTATCTGTATGTGGCAAAACAGGCAACAACAACAACAAAGCTGTTCTTTGTCCAGAATTAGTGAATTATCGTAGCTGCTTGCCGGAACCAAATGGAGGTGGCCCTAGACGTTTTTGTGCCGATTACACCAGAGGTTGCTAAGAACATATCTCACTCTTTATCATATGGAATTAATATGAAGTGTTTTTTTATGTTGTCATAATATCTCATGTTGTATGTATGCAATAACTAATGCTTCCATGATGACTGTAATATTGTTTATCATTTGTACTACATGTTCATCAAATGTTGATATATAGAATAATTCCTGTGAGATGGAAAAGTTTCTGAGAAATATATATGCATTAACAGCAGGAATTTCTGGAATTTTGAGAAGAGACAAATCACACCAAGTTAATGTGATCACTTGATGAATATTAATTATTTATGAATATGTTTACCATAGTTTTCAACAAGATGGAATTTGCATCATAATAGTATATGTATGAATCTAGCTTCTTGGTAAAAAAAATCTTAACAAGCTGGTAAGAAAAATCTTAAGAAGCTGATATAATGGAGCGTATTTTTCATCTTTCTCCAGTTGCCCAACTGCAGGCAAGTTCAGTAAATCACACTACAACATAACAATAAACTTAGTGAATGCTCTTCCAGAACTTACAGCAGTCTAAGCCGAAAATTGCATTGAAAATAGTGGGCTTGGATATTAGAGTACAAAGAATAATGAATAATGATGAGAGGATAATAAAAGCAACCCAACGGAAAACAGAAGTTCCATATGACAAATACCAAGAAGAAAATATCCTTATCACCTTACATGTTTTAGTACAAAGCAATAAATTACCATGGTTCACTGTTTCATACTTCTATGTCTAATTAGAGACACACAAACAAAGACTGGAGGTGAAGAACCTAATAATAGGAAGCAACTTTAAACACAAGTGAGATATTACTACTAGCAATAGTAACTCCTAAAAATAATTGAACAATAGGTAAGCTGAAGCCGTAAGATCATAAAACCTTACAAATATCACAAACTCATAATTACAATCCTGCACCTCCCAATTTTGTTTTAATTCCACCTGTACCCTTAAGTTTACTCTCTCAAAGCCTATGAAGCATATTTTAGTTTTATAAAAAGTTGTTTCCTCTTCCTCATCTCACACCAAACCACCAAGCCATATTTATATTAAAAAGTGGAGATTGAAAGATGGATAGAAGATTGAGCATAACAGTACTACATATCGAAAGAAACTAAGTAGTACTCCCGCTTCAAGGAGAGATAAGAAGAACACATATAAAATTGAGCTTAATAGGAATTCATTTCAGCTGTACCCTTTATTTTCCTTCAAAATATTAGAGATAGTGATACCATTTTACACATTAAAAGCTTAGAATCCCTCTTAACTTCCTCTACTGTCCTTCATGATCCCTCCTCTCACTCCTTTACTTAAGCATGCAAACTCCTTTTCTGTTATGGTTGTTGTCTCATCAATAACAAATAAATAAGGGTTTTGGAGGAGAAAAAGAAAATACTTCAACACCGTCGGCCCAAACGAGTTCAGAAGCGAATCGAACGACGGAAAACGCCGCGTTATGCGGTTGGCACAACGAACCGGCGTTAACTAATTATTGTTAAAAATGAAGAAAGCAATTAGATAATGCAGTTATTCTTATAATTTTACAGCTTTAATAAAAATTTCAGTTTAAATATTTATGTAATTTATTGAATTTGATTATTTATTTATTTTTCATTATATTCTCATTTTATTTAAAATAATTTAATATGATCGTTAGTGATAATGTGTTTAATAGTTTTGTAAATCCATCTGTAATTTGCTTTATACAATTGCAAAGTTATTTAAAAAATTGAGACTAAATCTTTATTTAAAGAGTTTTGAAGATACTAATTTAAATGCGTGTAATTAATTAAATCAAGCTATTAATTGATTATCCAGGAAATGACGCATGTTAAATAATTAAACACACTTCTCATCTATTGCAAAAATACATTTAATTAACTTTAAAATATTTTAATTGATTATAATATTCAAAATCCTAAAAAAAAACTTGAAAACATTGTGTGATTTAATCTATTATTATGAGAAGGTTTAATACTATTTTGTGTCCTAACTTTTGTCCATTTTATTTAATATAAGACTCTTTTTTTAAATATTGAATATAGTTTTAATTTTTGTAATTTATGTTTAATTTGTTTTTTAAGAAGTCCAGATGAGTAGTATATGTCATGGGTTAGTTAGTAGTATTTTTAAATTGTTTATTTTTTTAACTTTTTTATTATTATTTTTTATTATTTTTGTCTTAATTTTAAAAAATTTGTCTATATATTAAGTTAATATTATGTCACATGATAATGTTACTCTCACGTATTAAAATAGTATAAATATCTATAATGTCATAATATCAGTGTCATGTGTCGTTATTTTCCGTTGAGTCCCAATTTTTATTATTTTTATTTAATTCAATTTCAATTTTTGTTAATTTTATTTCATTTAGCCTATGTTCTTATTAAAGGATTTGGGGGAGATGATTTGAGTGGATTTGAGTTGATTTGAGGGTAATTTTGTTGTTGTTTTTTTGAGTAGATTTGTGGGTAATTGAGAGTGGATTTGAGGGTAAAGTTTGTGAGAATTAGTGTAGGATTTGATTGATGTGATAGATTTAAAAAATTTGTTTAATTGGTAGAAATGAAAGATTACCAAAATGCCCCTAGTTATTTTAGTAATATAAAATGTTTTTTTTTAATGTTATATTTAAATTTATAATTGTTAATAAAGAAAGGAAATTAATTTATAATAAGTCAAATTAATTTTTAAAAAATTAAAAAAAAAAAAATTTAAGCACCTCAAAAAGTCTCGCAGTGCACCTCGATCCGAATACGTCAAGTGCTGCAGCATGGCGATCCGGATACGTCAAGTGCTGCAGCATGGCGATCTGGATACGTCTCCCATGCCAAATCTTCAACAAGGTGGATCCGGATACGGCAAGGTTGTATCCGGATAAGCCTCCTTTGCAACTCCTTAAGCATGGTGTAACCGGATACCCTCGGCTTGTAACCGGATACGTCTCCCATGGCAAATCTTCGTTTCTTTCTCCTACATATCGACATGTGTACGTTATTTCATTTTTATGTTTGATTTATTTACGTTGGAATTGAAGTGAAATATAGGGGCACAATGGTCTTTGTTGTTAAAATCTACTCAAATCTTCTCATATTAGCGAGATGGCTTTGGATGATACATCCTGCAAATCAGCTGATAACAATCAGCGCAAATGACATCAAATCCGCGGAAGAGAACACGTACCATCTCGCTAATCCATCTTCTCTAATTGTTGTCAACAGTGCTATCCATTGAAAAGAACACACGCTTAGTTCTAAATTTCTCCCTTTCTAAATTGAACATGATTTGAGAAGTAAATAATTCAGTAATAGTTTTAATAAGTTGAGATTGTACAGCTTTTGTATAATAATTGAACAGCGACTGTGCCAAACAACTACCATATTATTGCCCCTAAGCACAAGTGACAATTATAGGCTGCTCATATAAGTGGATGTTCAGTTTAGTTTCCGTTTTAAAAAATGTAAATCTTTGATCTTTAAGTTATAAAAAAAATGTATCAAATGAGTCCTTTTTTAATTTGAAATACTGTTTTTGGTTGTTTCTTAACAACCACTACATCTTTATATTGCTCTGATTTGTTTCCTCTTTGTACTTTGACCATCAGTTCATAACTTAAGAACCAAAAAGAAGTTTAAACCATAACTTTTTTTTGTTAGATTATTCTGAATTAATTGTATACAAGCAGTTATATCAGAGGATGTAAATTTTGACCATCCAAAAAAAAGTAAACTATAATTAATGAAAATGAGAAATTGGAACAGATTTGGAAAGTGTAAACTTTGCTTGCAACTGAATTAAAAATAAGGACAATAAACTGGGTTGGATTTCACAGGTTATCACTACGATTTATTTTTATCCAAAAAAAACAAGTTAAAAAGGAGACTAATTAAAAAGTATAATAATATATTGTGAAACTTATTAAAAATCATATGAGAATTTAAAGAAATTTTAATATTGGAGCTAAAAATACTAATAGTTATAGTTATTAAATTACATATAACACTAGCAAACCTGTAAAAAGTGTATAAAAAACATAAATTGAGCTCTACCATTGAAGATCGTTCTAGATTTCATATTGCAATATTCATCTTGGATTGCTTGTTTACTATGTTTTTTTTTTTTTTTTGCATTACTTAAATTTATAACACTCATTTGAATTTTATCTACAAGCTAAAGCAGCAACTGAAAATCATGAAAGAAATAAAAGTCTAGTAGAAAACCACAAAATTCCCAGAAGTCTGATAGAGTCAGTCTTGATCTACACTTAATACCAACTTACCAACTATATATGAATCACACAGAAGAATGTTTATAAGAACCAATTTAATAAAAGCTATGCAACAAATTGTGCAAACAATTCCAAAAATGTCCCTCGCTATCTAGAAATCTTTAGCATTAACTTAACCTATACTACAATTATAATAAAGTTTTACGTGATGCAAACTTTTCTTATATTACCTCCTTTAGTTATCTCAAAAACATGGATTTACTCATTCAATAATACAAAATAACTGTATAAGAGGAAAATATAACATAAGAATGCAAGGAATATGAGAGATATAGTAGCATAAATTACGAAACACAAATAATTAATGAAAAATAAAAATGATAAATCAATTTTATTGCTGATAAAAATCCAATATGACAAATGAGAGGCTTCAATGGTACTTTTGCACAGGCCAATGAGTGGGTGCACCAAAATATAACTTATAGAATCTCATGAAAAACTAAAACAAAGTGAATGCCAAAAAAATCAATCCGTTTTCTTTGTTGTCTTTTTCAATTTCTTCCTTGGTGAACTATGCTTATTGATTTCAAATGGCTCCGAAGCATACACTAGTGCAAAAAAGGTTTTTTATACCGGTTAAAAAAAAGGCTTTTTATATCGGTTTTTGTATTGGTATAGAAGCAGGAGTATAAAAAGTTTTTTTTTTACACCGGTTTTAAAACCAGTGCAAAAAATTTAACTTTTTATACCAGTTCTGCCTACAACAAGTATAAAAGAAGCTCGCTTTTATACCTAATGCTGGTATAACCGGTATGAAAAAACAAAATTTTTTATACTTGATATGACTTGAACGGGTGTAAAAAATGACATTTTTTTATAAATATTTGATTTATATGTGCTACTATCCATATCCAAACCTGTCTAAAATTTAATTCCATAATACAATCTAAATAATCAATATTGTTTAATTAACACATCAAAATATAATATTTACTTAATAAAATTCCTAAATATATATTTACATAACATAGTTACTTAACATCATTACATATAAAATAGTTCTTAAACTCAAAATGTAATACTGAAACATCTAATCATTTACAAATGGTTAAAAAAATTACACCATACTTCCGAACATCCTTTATGACATGTTGCTCCATTGAAGACGTGTCATCAAATATCTACACACAATGAATAGTTTGAGTCACGTTAAATATTTTTTTTGCCAATAAAATGTTTTCTTTGACTTATGACTCACAAATATAAAGCTATATAATATCATAGTCTGTTTGGTATATAAAGCATAAATGAAAATAAAATGTAATTCATATAAAACAAAATGAAAATTAAATTGTACAATTGGGGAGGATTGTTGATATACCTCTAAATTAAACCAACACAAATGTGTGAGCTGTTTGGTGAAGACATGAATGATTTTACCAAATGGAATAAGTCTTTTCTTGTTCTTCTTTTTTGCTTGTGTGAAGATTGCATTCACATCTTCAGCAAATAATGGCTTAGGTCTATTAATTTGTCTCTGTCTGCAAAAGTAAAAAATCATCAAGAGTTTTTAATCATACTAAACAGGAACAAGGAAAAATATGCATTAGACATTGTTATGATCAATTTACTCATAAACACTTATAAAAAAACTAAAAGAATGAAATAAGCTTCACCCATAATCTGTGTGACCCTTTGGTGTTGAGAGTGAAGATTCTGATTTGGTGTAAGTTTTAGCCTTTTGTATTATTAGAAGAATCTTTATTTTAAGGAAAAGTATTTATATATATATATATATATATAGTTTTATTGTTGTTAAATAATATAAAATGTTTAATAATACAACTGTAATAGCACTGCAATATAAAATGTTTTATTGTTGTTAAATCTAGAATTGAATGCTCCACAAGAAAAGACAAGTTCATTCTAAAAGCAGTGCAACTTTAACAAATCTAGGCTTCAACATTCACTAGTTGCACTAATAGAAAAATTGCTTTTTATGACGGATAAAAATGACCTATTATGACGGATATCTTGGCATCATAGTTCTGGACATCATAATAGGTCCTGTGCATTTTATGACGAACAGAAAAGTCCATCACAATAGGTCCAATATATTATGACGGACTTTCTGTCACCTATCATAATAGGTCCAGTATATTATAACAGATTTTCACTTATCCGTCATAATATAGCGACATTACCTAACACATTATATAGCATTTTTTACGACGACGATTCTTTCACCTGTCATAATATGTACATATTATGACAATTGTTTACCTATCATAATATGTACTTTTCAGACATAATCTTTTATTACATACATTTGTTCACCTATCATAAAAACTTGTTTCAAAAAAAAAAATCATTGTTACATTTGAAATATTCATTCAATTTTCAATTAATTTCCTGTATTATAATCTCATCAATCAATTTATAATCAATATAACATGAAATGAATATATTCAATTAAACTAACATAATGAAATCAATTTCAAACATTAAATTTGTAATAATATCTAATACATAATTTGTAAATCAAACCACCATATA
>NC_028351.1:12266684-12269048 GCF_000741045.1 Vigna radiata var. radiata
AAGATCATATTATACTCTAGCTATAGCCTTTGTACCATGTACCTTTGATCAATTTTGGTAAACCAACAAGCCAATTCCTCATAAAAATAGCAAAATCATAAAATACAGAACGAAGGTCAACTTCTCTTACATTAGGTGTCACTATTTGCATTTTCTTCCTAGATACAGATGGAATGCCCCGCAACCTTGAATGAGCTTCCAAAGACCTACAAAAGATAGACATTCATTATATCATTATAATAATGTCTGTCTGAAAATGACATTATTTTCATTGTTCGCTAAATCAAGCTTATGACTGTTTCTAATTTTAGATCTAATTACATTCACGGAGAATTTAGCAGGAGATTACACATTAGTGAGAAGATTTTGCTTTAGTTCACTGATTTACTGCATGGCTGTATAGCTTTGATGAATATTTCAATACATATTGGATGCATAAAAGGGAGAGCAAACCTGATTGGTTGAGCTTGTCGTATTTGAAATAATAGCATAAGTCTGCACGACAAGAAATTAATAGTCATTCCAGGATAATAGAGTTAATTGTGATATAAAAGTGGAAAAAACTTTGTCAAACATGAGAAAACTAAATCTACTACTCACAACAGGTTTCACAAGGACATAGATGATACCAAAAGAGGCGCTTAAGTATGATACCTGCATTGATGAATTAATTTCTCTGTATTACAGTCGTTAAGGAACTTCCAGAGAATAAATATAAATATAATAATACATTATACATCCACTTTGTTTTGTTTTTCTTTTAGGTAGAACTAGAATAATAAAACTTTCACTTTTGAAATCAAAAAGCAGATTGATGAATCTGATTCTCTGACATTCCTTTACTTTAACAACTAACATCCTTCACATCACAATAGATTATAATTACATTACTAAATATGCATACATATATATACAGTGAAAGGAGGGTAAAAAGTGAACTGATAAAGTCAATAACGCAAGAAATCCAATATGACTACTACACTAACGTTTAAATAGAGATAGGTTATGTATATAGGGAAATTGTGCAAGTCCAACTTAGAAGAATAAAAACTCAACAACCAAGCCACTCTCACTAGAATGACATATTGTGCACAAACGGTAGCTGCAATTGCCATCAGAGATGCTTCATTCCTATTCAGAATCAAAATCAGAAAATGTAGTCTGGCAGTTGGAGAGGGAATTGTGCCACTGTAGCTAGAAAAGGGTCTCCTTTTGGGTATGCCAAGCTGAAATCAGAGAAAAAAATGACAATGGCTGGCTCACANACTAAAACAACTGAATATAATTCCTTTGGAGTGAATCAAGGCATAATATGGAAAACTTAACATTTGGATGATGAATGTGGTTTGAGTTAGCAAATATGAGTGTATGCAAATAGTACTAAGTAGAGAAGTAGATGCCATTGTGGATTGGATGACACATGACAGACCTCAGTTTTGTGGAGCATTTCATGGTTCTCTACCTTGCTCATCATGCACAGCATACCAATCACTGGAAACATATTCTCTCAAGTTTTATAATTGTAATGATCTCACCCTTTATTCTTTAAAACCACACCTTTAAGAGAGAAATATATTATACTGATAAATATAACTGCAGAGGATCCATTCCCTCGCTTAGACTTTCTGAACTCCCTAAATCACCTCACTTAGACTTTATACTTGAGATATGTATAAAGTTTGTGTGTATTTTATGTACATGAAAAAAAAAAAAGGTTCAACTAAACTTGTTACTTGAAATTTGCTCAAACTATTCACATATTCCTACATTGTCCAGCTAATAATGGACGACCAAATATCTTGTCGCAAACAGTAATTAAAATATAACATAAATGCATACCTGCCAGGTATAAATGTAAAAGAGCCTTCAATGGAGCCTGATGGCGTTGGTAGAGGAGTGCAACTCTGATAAACAAATTCTTGTCCACCAGGATGCAAAAGTGGATACTGCAGGGAGATTCACAACTCAGTAATTTGACACTTTGACCACTTTATTTACCAAAGGTATTTGGACTTAAGAAAATGAAGACAATTTTCTTTGTTTTCTAAGAAAAATATAGTGTTACTTTTGGAAATGGAAACCACTAAATCAATTCAATTTTATGAGGTTTGCATGGTTGGCCTAAGGAAGACTAGCTGCTCNAAAAATATAAAGAAAATCACAGGCTTAACTAAGCTAGGCTNGTCACTTAGATGCACTCGATCAATATATGCAACAAAAATCAAAACTACTAGACTTCGGCCACATATATTCGCTCATAGAAAGGCAATGGCAGCGTGTCATTATGCAGTTTTTGGAAAATTCCATAATTGATTCACAACTGAAAAGAAAATTCTTGTTGCAGCGTAGTATACTAAAAAAAAA
>NC_028351.1:12272108-12275070 GCF_000741045.1 Vigna radiata var. radiata
TCTTTCCATTTCTTAGTTAGTACCTTAAAAATCCTCACTACGTCTAGGAATTTAAATGTGCTGAACCCAAAAACAAAATAATAGAAATGCGCCTCTTATTCTCAGGTGATTCCTGTTATACCAGATGTTATTAAACAAAAGATCATATCACTATCACAAACAAACACGAAGAAAAAAAATGAATAGAAAATAAAGCATGTGAGCCAAAAAAATTAAGATCAAGCATATTACAGAGAAAGCATGTGAGCCAAAAAAAATTCAATCAGGACCATCTTACCTTTAAAATTAAATGCGTTACTTGCTCGAGAGCTTTCTCTGCATCAACCAATTCTGTGTCGGACAAAACCCACAACAACTATGCCCTATCAACCAATTACAGGGTCAATATAATCAAAACAAAACAGCACCAAGGTGGACATCTTGAAACAAAATTACGAAACACGCAAAGAGTAATTACGAAACAAAAACCCTTACTTCGAAAGGGGAACGAACACGCAGCTACACTTGCAACATCAGTCACATCTACCTAGGTTAGCTCCTCCTACCTAGGTTAGCCACATCTACACAGCTACACTTGTGGCGAATGAGAACTGTGACGAAAGCCTTCGATGATGGTGGAGACGAGAGAAACGTTCTCTTGAGGGTACGCAAATGAGAATGTGGCGGATGAATGGTTGAATGAACTGTGCGAATGATAGAGAGTGAAGAAGAGAAGAAAAAAAGGAAGAGAGTGATCGACGGGTCTTACGAGAGTGAGAGGAAAATGGAAAATGAAAGTGACAGGGACGAAAGGAGAAGGACCGAGAGGGAAATGAAAAAAAAATTAAAAAAGTAAGATACTATGACGAACTTCTAAATATCAGTCATAATAAATTAAAATTCTATAATAAGTGTCCACAAATACGTAGTAATAGATTTTAAACTTATTCACCTCGTTTCATATTATGATCCATATATAAAACTGTGTTATAATATAACCTATTATGATCCGTCATAATAAGACTGTTATAAAAAACTATTTTTCTACTAGTGTTGGTACCTAAGGAAGATTAACTGTAGAACTACATGAAAATTAAATAATAAACAGAAAATACTACAATAACAAGTAATAGCATTCCCCTTTTCAGTTTGTATATTTTATCCGTACCCTCCCATGCATCATGATCATTTTAGCCCAAACATAGTTAGAAATTAGAATGAAAAAGAATCTAAAATCAACATCTGATAAATCAAACAAGTTAAATTTTGCTTGAGCTTTATGTCAATCTCCCATGGTCTCAATATTTTTTGTCCTTTAATCAATTGGGATATGATTAATTATGATTCTATTAATTACAGATATCTTTCTAAGCTTTTTCTAACGGCCAAACCTGATCGGAATATCATCATTGGGAAATTATTTTCTTAAATAAGTTTTAATTTAGGAGGGGCTATGTCAGAAAAAGTGTCAGATTTTACCGTAGGCTGCAAGAATAAGTCTTCCATTTCTAGGTGTGTGAGTTGGTCCTAGGCAAAGTTTCACAATAACATTCTTACCACACCAACACCATACTTAATCAAAAAGAAGAACAGGCACTAAAAAATCCCTCCACACATAGTCAAAACAAGAACAAACACTTACCATTTCATCTCAGAACTTATCAAGAACAAAATTCACTTTGCTAGGTGATAGGAATTGACAACTGAAGAACATTTCAACAAATTACTATAAACATTTCAACAATAGATAAACTGGCTATCTCGTTAAACAGCTAAAAGAACTAACCTGAGCTCCTTTGTAACACCACAAATAACAGAAGAAACATTAGGATTAGCAGCACACCACGCAATCGCAAGTTGTGACAGTGGAACACCAAGCTCATCCGCAATTGGCTGTAATCCATCAACCTTCTTAAGCACATCATCAACCAGTGATTGCGATGCCAAATTCTACGAAAAGAACCACACGAAACATACTTAGACAAAAGCCAAAATAGTCAATAAAAATTAAACAAAAAATCCCAGATCTAGTACCAAGATTGTAAGCACAAATAACCATAGTCCTAAACTTTACAAAATCATTTCTTGTCTAGAAAACACGTAAATGCCAGATAGAATCAACTAAAATGAGGATTGTTAATGATTTCATCAAATGGAAAAGTACTTTGTAATTTTCCAAAAAAAATCTGCTATCTGTGAAAACTGTGAAATGTCAAACAGTTGCACCAAGTGAATCTGTGAAAACTGTTGCACCAAAAACTGATTTTCATTCATGCATTCTGTCAAACAGTTTTACACCATTTGCATTGTCTATGATAATTACAGCTTGTTTTGATTTTTTTTTTGCTTTCAAAATCTGTTCTAGTGTCAATCATAAGTTCATTTTGAGTGCTTCCTTGCTTGATAGCTTTGTTTTTGTTTGCTTGTCAATTCTTGGCTGTCTTTGTTTTGTACAATTCATTGTGCATTTTGTTCTGCCATTCCTTAATTTCTGTTGATCTGCTGTGTTTTCATTATCTTGTGGCCATTCTACCATTACCTTTGCCTTAGCCTTACCCATCCTTGATTGAGAATCTGATTTCACTATTGGGTTGTGGAATTTGAAAGAAGGTAAGTGTGAATGGTAGCATCCTAGGTGGTGGTTATCCACAGGATTCTTTGGCCTAGACTGAAAATTTCTTCTTAAGCCACCCTTCGAGTGTGTAAGCCCGTAGAGAGAAACCTGATTTTTGTGAGCTTAATGTGGCTGCATTTAAAAGCCAAATTTCTTGTTGAGAGATAATCTAGTTTAAGTGCTGCAATAGGTTTTGAATTTGAACTGCATGCTAACTGTTTACTTGTGCAGTCTCCATAACCTATTTGTTGCAAAAGACTGATAGATGTAGAGTTTAAGAACTAGAACGCTGCTGTTAAGGAAATGTTTTAAGAGCTTTTATTTTTAAATTAAATTGAGTCAAAGGTTGTTTCCTATTTTTAGGGGATT
>NC_028351.1:12279297-12287469 GCF_000741045.1 Vigna radiata var. radiata
CTTTAAGAGCTTTTATTTTTAAATTAAATTGAGTCAAAGGTTGTTTCCTATTTTTAGGGGATTCAGTTATTTTAATTATGGAGTGCACCGGTAGACTAAAAATTAGGATGAGAGTGTTAGTGGGGAGTTATTTTTACGTGTTTAAATAATGTAACGTTTCCCTTCATTTGATATTTTTCAATAATATAGAAGTATTCAGTTTCAAGCACGTACTCTGTTTCCTCTTAAAACTAACAGCTGCCAGTATTCTTAAGTGACCACGTGAAGACCAGAGCATCATAGGTTGCTTGTTTAAACTGCATCTGTTATAATTTGCACTTTGTTGGATTGCAAGACCTGCTGATTTAGTGTGAATTTTTTGTGCAGTAGATTGCAATTTGAAAGCAAAAGGGAACTTTTTAACTACACCAATTGCATATGACCAAGACAGGGAAGATGCGAACGACCAGTTTCCTGGTTTAGACCAAGACTTCAAAGGAGATGTAGCAGCAGTGAGCACGTGAATGTGGGCACCAAAAGTCCACTGTTTAGCTTTAGCATTGTTTTGTAAAAGGGCCAATATAAAAAGTCCAAGTTTGGAAGCGTGCTTGGTGCTCTTTCAAGTCTTGGCACCATAGGAGAAGATTTTAACATTGCTTTACTTTGTGTTTCGTTTAGGGGTGTAGGATAATTAGAGTCCATTTAGAGTCCGCATGTTTTTGTTTGTGTGAGTCATATGTGCTTTGTTTTTTAGAAGTAATTTTACTTTAAAGGGTATTTAGTGAGTAGCATAAGACATATCTGACAAAGGCAAGATTTGGTATGATGTAGGATTTTTCTAGTGTGAAATCTTTAAACTCTTTAGATTAGAAGAATTTTTAAGAACAAAGGATGTCTAGTTATAGGATTAGTGAATTTGAAAAGCAACATACTCTTAGGAAAATAATGAAACAGATTGGGACTTTGGAAGAGAGCTTGAATCAAGATAGGTTTAATAGGGAGGTGCAAACCTCAATTATCCAAAATGAACTTAGAGTCATGCAAGAGTAACAAAACAATCACATAAATCAAGATCTTCTAAGAGAATTCGTGTAAGAGGGTAGATAATTCATTAATAGTTTAAGTGGATTTTATTGTCAGGACAGAGAATTTAGAGATAAATTTATGAAGTTCTTGAAGGAGGGAAGTAAAAGAGACAAGGAGAGAGAACAGAGAGAACTACAAAAAAGACAAGGAGAGAGAACAGAGAGAACTACAAAAAAGAATAGAGAGACAAGAGAAAAGAAAAGGGAGACAACGAGAAGAAGAAAAAAGAAGAGAAAGAGAGAGAGAAAAAAATAGGAAGCAAGAGCGAGAAGAGAACAAGTTAGAAGAGAAGAGGAAGAAATAGAGAAAATAAGAAGAAAGAAAGAAAGAAAGGAAGAGGAAGAGAGGAGAGAGGAGAGAAGAGGAAAAAAAAGAGGGAATAAGAAGAGAGAAAGAAAGGAAGGGAGAGGAAGAAAAGAGAGACTCCAAAGGAAGAGAAGGAAGACATTGCAAGGAAGAAAATGGAAGAAAAAAAATTGATGACAAAAATTTTTAAGGGGAGACAACGAGAAGAAGAAAAACATCTCCTAGAATCCAAACTTTTAAGGGGAAGCTTTCTATCTTTTCAATTTTCTTCATTTGTTATTAAATGTTCTAACTTTACTTTTTCTTCCCAAGAAATTGCCATTATACCTTTTCAAAAGTTGCAATTTTTAAAACATGGCAATCCAGTTAGAGTCACCTTTTTGGTTATCATCCAAGACAAAAATAAATTTACAAATGAAGAAAGGTTTTTTTGTAATCATTAAGTTGAATATATTAAAATTAAGAAATTTTCTTCTAAATATATTCTTTTTTATACCTTGTTGGGTCATAGAAAACTAATTGGAGATATGTTTGATGCTTATTGTAGATTAATCTTTGACTCCTTGTATGGAGTCTACAATAATAAGTATTTAGGCGAACCATCGGATATGAGGACAAATCTTTTTTAAGTGGAAGAGGATGATGACTTGGGCCCAAGCTCAAATTGTCTTAGCTTAGCATTTTTTTTACTTTTAATTAGACATGTGTAAAATGTGTTAGGCATGTGGGACTTCTAGTCTAATATATAGTCATGTCTACACTTCTTGTACTTACTTTTAAGTTAATTGAATTGTTTTTCTATTGAGAATATTCTAGAGCAATTCTACCTTGAAAATCAAGGCTAGAGAATCCCAAAGGATCTCCTGTAGCCACCTTCCATCTCACACTTACCATTCTCTCATTTTCCACCATTTGTTTCTCACTCCTCCACGTAAACACATGTCCACCTATTCGTATCAAACTCGTGGCTTATTCACGCCACACCAACACATGCCTCCATCAGAACTTAATTCTTCTTCGCGTCATCCATCACTCAGACCTTTGCTCTCGAAGCCAACTCTCGCCATTTAGGGTTTTCTCCTCGAGAGACCTCCTCCGTAAGTCAATCTCACCGCACCACTCTCTGTTTCGTTTTCTCCCTGCCTTTCCTCACCTTTTGACCGATTGATTTTACTTTCCTCTTCATTTTCACCGATTGAAATTGCATTTGACTCCTTACACCGATTAAATCTTTATCTTTGAACTTTCCACCATTTAATCGGTCATTCTCACCAATTAAATTAGCCTAAACCGCTAGATCTAGATCATCCATCGAACAAACCTCCAACCTAGGGTTTGTAGATCTTTCGCTACCTCACTTCCTCAACCAAGCGTTCAACTCCATTTCCTCGGATTTCTCGTCGATCTGCCTTGGGCGAAGTCATCAATTAGGGATTGATAACATGGACCCATAGTCTTGGTTTGGTAAAATGAAAAAAAAAAGTCTTTTAATTGGTTGGACACATGAAGCAAAGACTTAGTATAGATAAGGTTTAAACCTATTTTTGTTCCTAAGTTAAGTTCTAATGTTCAGTTTAGTCCTTTCTTTTAAAAATGTTAACCTTTAGTCCTTATGATATGAAAAATGTATCAAATCAGTCCTCATGAAAACACTTAATGAACAACAAATCACAAGTTTTCATTCCTAGGTATCCAATATTTTGTGATTTATTAATGGAAGGTGTTATGAACAACAAATCACTTAATGAAAAACTTGTGATTTGTTAACGTATAGAACTGATTTGATATATTTTTCCTATCACAGGGACTAAAGGTTGACATTCTAAAAGCGAGGACTAAACTGAACATTAGAACTTAACTTAAAGACAAAAAAGATTTAAACCTATAGATAATTATTAGTTTATATGATGCTTTTAAGGGAATGGATCCCACGTGATTTTAATTTTAAGAAAACCTTTTCTAAAGGATAAGAATGTTATAGTTCAACGTGGAATCGGTGATGCTAGGATTGGTAAATATATAGTATATTACATAAAATTCTTATTTCATTGTTGTGATCTTTTTATATTATATAATAATATAATATAATTTTATACAAAATAGTATATAAAGATAACTTAGTTTTGTTTAATACTATATTATGATATATCAATGTTAATAAGTTTGACATATGATTAATATGTTCGCTGACATAAAATTAAAGTATACAAACATAATAAAAGTAGCTTGTTATTTTGTTACTAAGTATATAAGTTTAGATGATTTTCATAATTTAGTTTGAGGGTATATAAAAAAGTAATAGAAGTTGAATATTTTTATGTGTTATAATGGTACTTGAAGTCGTGATCTTTTTATAAGATGTTGTGGTAAGATGTTGTGGTGTTATATATGAAGTCCTAGTATTTTATATGGTATAGTAAAATTTTGGGTTTGACGAGTTGATAGTTTATTATTGAGATTAAGTATGGAATGTATTGAAATTGTGTTATAAGCCTTGTGATTGGTGAGCAAAGTATATTATTGAGAGAATGTATAGAATTGTAGGGCAGATGTTTTTGAAACTTAGGATCTTTTAGAATTGTACCCATAAGAGTGAGTATTTTTGAAGATGATGGTAATGATGACTCTTTTGGCCATGTGATGCAGGAAAGAGATTTTCTTCGGCCATGTGATGCAGAAAGATAATGGTTTGATAGTGACAACTCTTTGGCTGTGTGATGCGGGAAGATGGCAGTTTGATAGTGATGACTCTTCAACCGTGTGATGCGGGAAGATGATAGTTTGATAGTGATGACTCTTCAGTCGTGTGATGCGGGAAGATGACAGTTTGATAGTGATGACTCTTCGGCCATATGATGCGGGAAGATGACAGTTTGATAATGATGACTCTTCGACCTTGTGATGCAGGAAAATGATGGTTTGATAGTGATGACTCTTCAATTGTGTGATGCAAGAATATTATGATTTGATACTGATGACTCTTTTGGCCTTGTGATATGGAAAAAAGGCTATCTTTGGTCATGGGAGGCAGGAAGAGGGTGTCATGTTATGACGTCAATGTTGTGATGACATATGTTTATGATTTCATTATTATGTGTTTAAAATGTTATTATATATTGTGTGTTATGATATTTTTGGTTGCTGACCTTGGCATGTTGTGGTTGTGGTTTCCACATACGATGATCGTACTTGTACGGGAGTACAGGACGTTGTAGATAGGACTGGATCAGTAACTAGCGAGAGTTGAAATTTAAGTTTGGGGATTTATTATTGTTTTCTATTATTAAAAAGTCTCCAGACTTGGTATTTGTATGTAAAAGAGATATTCCAAGATTTTTAAACAACATTTGTGGTTATGCTTTCTTCCACGTTTTTAATCAAATAAAATTTATTATCTTTCATAAATGTTTGAAGGAAATATATTGTTTCGAAAAAAAATTACATCATAACATCTCAAGAATTGGGGCATTACACTGTTCATCAGGAACTCTTGATTGACATTTTTTATTTAACGGACTGTCTTATTGTATTTGGTATATGAAATCTGTCCTTCTGTTGCCTAGTGCTCACCAGAGATAGATATGTTAAATCTTGAACTCTGCTGGACGCATTTGCGGATGGTTTCAAAGTTGTTCACCGTGTTCCGTGGTAGGGCGTTCAACCAAGCTAAGGCTTCTCCTTTGAGAAAACACCCAACACCATACCTTATCATTCGGAAAATAAAAAGCCATGGTTTTGGTGAACGTAGGTGATCGTCTAGGTCCGTCAACCTGTCATACTTTTCAAGTGTTGGAGGCATCTTTTCGGGGAAAATTTGTTGGAAGGCCAATAAATGTTGATTTCGTTTCATGTACATATAGAATAAATTTTGTGATATATGAATCTTTGAAAAATGGTTTTAACATATAGGTAAATGGTAATGTAAAGTGATGATGGCTTATGCTTATGCTTAAAATGTTATGCGAAAAAGAAAAAAAAAAAGAAGGTTTTAGGAGAAATAAATTAATGACGTCTGTATTCTTTTAATTGTTCTTATTATTTTTTTAAGAAAAAAAATACATTAGCATTAAAGCCAATTTATTCTAATTATTTTCTCCAGATTGAGATTTAGATGAACCTTAATTAAATTCAATTTGTAAATTTCAATTCTAAAAGTCCAAATCTTTTCTCGTTCGTGTTCTCGAATTCATAAGAGGCACTCATCTTCATTTTTTTTTTGTCGCTTTGTTCGTTCTGCAATGAGGGAGGCGCGAACCTCCTTTTCCTCTTCTCAATTTCTGGTTCGTGCTTCGTAGGGAGGGAAGACTCCCTTTCGCTTCTCAGTGTCGGTTCGTTCCTGTAGGGAGGGAGGCGACTTCGAATGGCTTAGGCGCATCTTTCATTTTCTTGCGGCGTTGTGGATGCTGAAGCAGCAACGCCTTTGCAGTAGCGGCACCTTCGCACTAGGTTCATGTTCCGGCGTCTTCGCAGCGAACGGAAGTCGCGTCTGATTCGCAGTTTAGGGTTCCTTATTATCGCAATTTGGAAATTTTGGGGTTTCTGATTTTGCGATTTGGATGGGTTTCTTATTTTCCTCTCTGTAGATTGGTGTTTATCATCTTGCAATTTGGGATTTTTTTTTCCTTTATTAGCAATTTTGGGAAGGTTGAGTCGCGAGGAAGAAGACCCTGTCACGTTTCGTTCTTGATTTCTGTTATTTATTTATTTATTTAGGGTTTCGTTTCCGATTAGGTTTCTGATCTAGCGGTCGGGTCAAGCTGTAGTGGTTTACACCTTCATAGCAATTTGGAGGGTGAATGTAGGTTGAATGTATGCGGCGGTTGTGATGACAGTCGGGATAGTTGCCAGCGACATCACAAGTACTTTGGACTATATTGATTTTGTTTGAACTTAGTTGGGCCTAGAGGGCCAGATTAGACTCTGCATTTTAAATGCAATAATAATAATAATAATAATAATAATAATAATAATAATAATAATAATATTAATAATAAGTGAATGGAATTTAAAATTAATAATTATCTACATTTATATTTAAATAAGTGCAAGTCTGAAGTGATAATAAAAGAAAAATAAATTAAAAATATCATAGATATCTACGGAGTTCACAATTGGCTTTATAACAAGGTGATGTATTATAAAAAAACGGAGAATAGATACTATTTAGTTTGACTATCGATTAGGTTTGGTTGATTTTATGTAAACCTAATCGCTTTGGGTGAAGTTAGGGTCTTGTTAGTGGTATAACTTAAAGAGAAAGACATGTCTATTCTATATCTATAAATCCTTAGTTTATGACTATCTATGGTGTTATATGGACATGTATGGAGAAGTTACATATGGTATGATTACGAGGAGTGTTACTTCCTCCACCACCCCATTTTCTTTCTCCATTTTCTCAATTTTTTCTAAATTCTAATCTTACCCTTTTTACTTTTACATTTACTTATTTTACTTTTTATTTTCTAAAACCCTAATCCCCTTTCACTTTCACTCTTTCTCTCAAAGGCAAGCCTCCACACCCCACTCCCAATTTCACTTTCTCTCTTACTTTTCAATTTCCAGATCAATTAACACCTAATCTAAATCTTCTGCGCTAACAAAGTCACGAGTCCCCTTCACCTTCTCTACGTCACCACCATATATCACACCCTATGACTTTGAAGAACTAGTTTATTGAATCTACACCACATTGAGAAATCCTCACATCCACATATGTTGATAAACTACCACATGAAATTTGTTGTTCAAACTGCCAACTGCTTTCCATCACTTTTTAAAAAATATGACAAAAGTGATCAAACCATATACAATATAACGTAACTAAGCTTTCGAGAATAAAAATGAAGAAAAGGCGAAAACGGATGTGAAAATTGAAAAGAAAGAAAGTGAATGTAAGACCCGAATAAAAAAAATATATCTTTTTATTTTTTTATTAATGTTTATTTATGATATTTGATTGAGTGATAATAGTGTTTAAGGATGATATAAAAATTAAATTAATGATTGTTTTGATTTTAAATTTCAAAAATGCCTAATGTAAGGTTTATATATTATTGGTTGTAGTATAATTTCAACGAATTTGAATCAGTTTAGTGGTGGTAGTTATTAGGTTTTGTGAATGCTGACTAGTAGGGGATTGTTTTCGAATTTGGAATCTCATGTAGCTCAAATGCAATTTTTTGAGCTAATATGGTTGTTGTAGAGAAGATATATTTTCTTTCATATCTTTTATAAGATAAAGGAAATATGGGAGATAGAATCTTAACAGAATTACTTTGGAGAGGAAAGGGAACATAGTTTATTTGTTATCACTTATTCTACCGGATAGAACGGTGATTAGTTAGTCTTTATTTTATTTTTTATTTTTTTTGAAGAGGGAAAGATATAATGGTAACGAAAAGGATCTGATGATATTTAGAGGATATTTTAGAAGGTTAAGGTTATATATTAAATTCTGGTTAGGGTTGAAACTTAGGAGAATTGCACCTGCCGTGAGAATATTAGAAAAGAAAACCCTAACACACTAATTCTTGATAGAACGCTCGGGAACGTTAGCAGTGTTGTAAAAGGCTGACAGAATCACGAACAAATTTTCCTGAGGCGTGTAGAGTCACTGTCCTTAAGGACTTATCCGCGGTGTGCGCAAGTCCCCCAGGATACAACAGGAACTTCTCAGAATATTTCTGAGGATCTCAGAACTAGCTGTTGGAAGTCCCACATCGACTAGAGATGAGGCCATTTAAGTGTATATAAGTGGGTGCAAACCTCACCCTACAAGCCGGTTTTGTGGGGTTGAGT
>NC_028351.1:12287614-12293346 GCF_000741045.1 Vigna radiata var. radiata
GTGTTGACGGGCTGGGATTTCCATAATGTATCTGTTATATGTGCTGCGTATGGGATCATATATGGGTGATTGTTTGTGATAAAAGTGTCGGTATATAAGGTTTACGCATGAGGGATTCTTTTTAGAGTTATTGAGATTAGGAGGATGATTGGTTAGTACAAGTGGTAGGTCTCACAACATTTTTTTTTAGCACTGTGAAGGGTGGTTCTTGACATTGTAGGGAAGGAATGGAAAGGCACGGATGTTGCTTTGCATGGGAAGGTTTTGTAATTAGAGTTATGTTCTAGGTTAGAAAGAAGAAGAAAGAGATGTTAGATTGGGTTTAGGATACTGGGAGTGATATTTGCATGGGAAAAATGGTAGGGCTTCGGTGAGGAGGAATTTAGGAATAGCAGTCTGCGGTTGCCGCAAAGGATGGAGTAGGGTGATGTAAATGTTTGAAAATAAATGGGTTGCTTGGCCTTGAGAGTATAACCAGCATGAGATATGTATTGTTTGAGTTACTGAAATCACACAAAGGTTAAATGCATGGTATACTTATTTATCAAGATTTTATATTGGAGAATGTTGGTAGGTAGGATAGTAGGGCCATCAGTAATTAATGGAGATTGGAGTAAGAAAACTTTGGGTGGAAAAGGGTTACAGATTTTAAAGAAAATAAATTTGAAAGGAGCATTAGTGAGAAGTTAATATAAGTAGAAAATGAAAGAAAAAGTAGTTGCAGGGAGATATACGTGGTTATCCAACATGAGAGAAAAAAAAATGTAGAAGATGATATACGTAAGATAGTATGTATATTTATATGTATATACATTAGTAGCAGAAAGTTATGTAACTTAATAATAATAATATAATATAATATATTAAAGTGTGGGTACTTGGTAGGTTCTCGTAAGTAACTTCAATGAAAGTAAATTTTGATTGAGGCGTGGTCTCACTTCAATATTCACTTCAATATTTATTGCAATATAATATATTGTCTTTATGTTTAAACACGTATTGGTGTAAGGGTAGTTTTCTTGGTGATGGTAGAATCACACGCAGAGTTTCGGGTTGGGCGTTAGATACCTATAATTTTTTTTAGTACTCTTGTAATTGTTTTTAGTTGTATTAAAAGCAAAGTAATAGCATAATCATGATAGAAATTTAGTATGTTACGGATACTGTTTTATTAGCCTGAAGATGGGGTGGTAGAGGGAGTAACACTCGTTTATTAGCCTGTATGGAGAAACTACAGGTGGTATGATTATGAGCATGTATGAGGAAGCTACATGTGGTATGGTTATGAACCTGTATGTGGAAGCTACAGTTGGTATGGTTGGGTACAAGAGATAGACCAATGTCCTTCATGATGATGTTGAGAATTTGTAGTGACTTTGTGTTTAAAGATGATGTTGGTAAGGATAACGTTGATGGTATAGTAATGATATAGTTAATGAGAATGTTGGTGATGGTCATGTTGCAGAAATGATTCTGTTAGTAGGATAAAGTTGTAGACAATTAATTTTTATTAAGCTGAGTTGTTTCTTATGTACAAATTTTATTGTTATTGGTTGTGTTATGGTAGTTTACTCATATTTGTTTGTGCTTGCGGTTGTGTGTAACGTCCTGACAACTTACAGGGATTGTTGACTGCCCCCACACATCACCACATCCCATAATTACTCCAGGCCAAACACGCTTAACCATGGAGTTCTTATGGGTTAGGCTACCGAAAAGCAAATGCATTTTGGTGATATGAGTAGCCAAATCAATTCCTTTAAGTTATCCTTCAACCGTATAGTCCCATACCTATACAGTCTCTAGATCCCTCTCATTCCGGTGTATGTTCGATTCGTCCATGTACCCCTTCCACTGAAAGCCTGCCAAGAGCCGCTCCTTGTCTGTGCCCCCTGCACCATGCCTCTTGCACCGGCGATCACTCCCCGCCCTCGTCAGTGCCCGGGTGTCACATTGTGCGTGTGTTTTGCGATGATTGTAGGACCCTTAGATTATACGGGAGCGTGGGATGTAACAAATGTTTGATAAAGATGCGAGAGTGGGGAGCAACTTTGGGTTTATTTAAAGCTTTGAGTTATAAAATTTAAAAATAATGTAAATGGATTAATTTTATTTCTTGATTTATTTGGTTAATTTTTGGGATTTTGTAATTGGATTACATTTTTGGTGAAGTTAAAACTTTGTTTAAATTCTGCAAGATTCAAATGTCGAAATTTTTAATTGGCACAGTTTTTCGCGTTAAGAGGATCTTGAAATATCTTACTCTAAATATGATTCGTGACACTCTAAAATAGGGTGCTACATTGTTTATCGTTGTGTATTCATTAAATGCATAATCGATTATCCTATTTAGATATTTGATTATCACGCGAGCAAAAGCTAACAAAAGATTTTTGGAGATGTCCTTGAGTGAGGTCTTTATATATTGGTGTTAGACTCATTCAAAAACATGAACAACATATATTTGTTTGTTTAAACGGTGAAAAATGTGACTTAGGGTTTGTGTAACCCTTGTGATTTGGCTTTGAGAACTTGGTGTTGGCATAGAGTTAAAATTTTCACTAGAATTGTGATTGAGTGTTGTTGTTGTCGAGTGAAGTCTGCTATCCTATGTGAAGATTCAAAGGAAGTGTTCATCCTTCGTGAAACATTTGGCGAAAGTGTTCATCTCTTGTGGCCTTTAGAGGAAGTGAGTTTCATTTCTTATGGTAACAAGAAAGTTGTTTTCCAAACCCTTAAACTTATCTTTCTATGTGATTGTAAATTATTTGGTAACAAGAGAGGTGTTTTCTAAACCCTTAAACTCCATTTAGAATTAATAATTGGACACATGATTCTTGTGATTTGAATCCGTATAAAATTATTTGTGCAATTTTTTCTCTTCGTTCTCTTTGTTATTGTTTTAATTATTCGCTAATAAAATTAAAATTAAGAAAAAGTTCTTAAAGGCAAACATTTGCGATAAGAAATCAATTCACATGCTCTTAGTTTATTGTTCACACTAATCATTCCAATGCACCACTCTAACATATTTTATTTTAAATTAATACTTTACATTAGTTATATATTCAATGCTTTTGGTTTTTTTTATTATCGAATTGTTAATGTTTTTTTTGCAAATTAAGTTCTTTTCTTAATTTTTCATTAATAAATAATTAATAATTATTAAATAATCACAATGTATCTTGATCAATTTAAAAATCTAAAAAATAACATTTTTGAAGTTATAATAAATTAAAAATAGTAAAAATTGACTATTTTAATATTAAATGATTTTAATATAAATAGTTTTGTATAACCGGGTTTTATTATTTTAATATCTAATTGATATTTGGTAATTTAATTTAAAATTTATAAATTATTATTTCTTTCTAAATATTGAATATATGATAATATCATCTTACTTTTTTTTAATGATTCTTTTATAAAAATGAGCTAAATGAAATGAAATTGAAATTCTCAAAATAATATCAAACTGTCAAGGTTTAATAGACTATTGATCCGGACATAAATAAATAATTAATAAATTATTCAAATTGACAAATTAATCACTAATATTAAATACAATAACTATGAATTATTTTACTTTTAAAATTTAATTATGATTAAAACAAACAAATAATAATTTTTATTGCATTGTATAATTCAAAATATATTTATGAATTCTAAAATAATTTATATATTTATTAACTATATCCATAAATGTGAAAAAGTAATCTGGTCAAATCTATATGGTACAAGAAGAAAATTGTATTCTAAATTACGTCAACACACATGATTCATTCACAAGATAATTATAATTATATAAATGTATTAGTTTTAGGTGCATCCAATCATTTTTAAACTAAATTTATACATAATTTTTTACCCAAAACTTTATCAAAGTCATGCAAAAATACCTTTCACAAAAAATATTAAGGTTATAATTGTTACCAATAAAAGGGTATTGGTAAAACCTGAAGACAAGTTTTGATGATGCTGCAAATTGTAATTTTTGTTTGTAATAGGAGAATATTTAAAAGCAACTTGTAGTCTCTTGAATGTAGTAGGAAAATAATTAACATTGTAATTTCTACTGATATAATCGATTATGGACATGCTATAATCGATTATCATATGTTTNTAGATTCTACACATATATCACATTTACTACTCTGTTTATCATGCATATTAATTAATCCTAGTAGTTGTAGTTTCATAACATAGGAAGAATTCACATGTCCTAATCTAGCATGCCATAAATCATACGAGTCAACAATNTAAGCATAAGANGACGATTCATTAATATTTTCAGAAATGTTAAGTACAAAGAGACCTTGATCACAATATCCCTTCCCCACAAAAACATTATTTTTTGTCATAATGATCTTGTNAGACTCAAATGACACTTTAACCCCCACTTTTNCCAGTAGTGCCACAGAGATTAAATTTACTCTGATTGATGGCACATGGAGCACATCACTCAAGGCCAGAGTCTTTCCAGATGTGAGTTTGAGAAGAACTTTCCCTTTTCCCAGAACAGGAGTGGNCCTGGAATCACCGAGATANACATGTTCTTCTCCATCCCTTACATTAGTGTAAGAGGTAAAGGCACTTCTGTTTGCACAGATATGCCTGGTAGCACCAGAGTCTACCACCCACTTGCTCACATTGGTCATCAAATTTGCTTGAGAAACGACCGCAGCAATAATATCATCTCCTTCGACTATATTTGCCCTAGGAGGATTGTCGTTTCTCGCTCTCCGTCTGCACTGCGGTGCATGATGGCCCGGCTTCCCACATACGAAGCAATTTCCTTTCTTCTTAAAGGTGGGGTTAGATCCGTTGGGACGAGATTTTCGAAAATAATTTTTCTTATTGTGATCAGGTTTATGTTCGTACCTTTTTGGAGCAGGTCTGTCTTCTACCACGTTTGCTTTTGCAGACAAAGCTTTGGCCCTTGCAGTAGCACATTCTTTCCTGTTGGTATCTTCAACGATTATGTGAGTGATCAGCTCTGAAAGTGACATTTGCTTGTGTCTATGTTTCAGTTGTTGNTTGTAATCAGTCNAGGAAGGCNNCAATTTCTCGATCAGAAGTTGTGAGACAAATTCATCTNGTAGAAGAAGGTTCTCCGCTTTGATATCTTCAAGCAACTTGTGGTATTCATTGATTTGGGTTTTTATGTCCTTGTCTTCAATCATCTCCCAACGATAGTAGTTTCCTATGACAAACCTTTGTCTGACNACNTCTTCNGCAGTGTATTTGAGAATTAACGAGTCCCAAATGTCCTTTGCTTCCTTGTAGGAACAGTACACATCGAACAAATCATTAGAAAGCGCACTAAGCAGAGTGTGTCGGCATACCTTGTTTGCGTAAGTCCACTCTTCAACTAGTTTTAAGTTTGAAGGAATAGTAGAGTCGGGCTTTGGAGATGAAAGAGCATCAGCAACTCCATACATGTCTAAAAGGGTGGAAACGCGTTCTTGCCAGCGTCGAAAATTCTGTCCAGAGAAAATTTCAATTTTAGACACGTCCGGAAGTGATTTTGCGAAGACCGTCTGGGTTCCAGGAACAATGGTTGGATTCTCCGAAAGCATGTTGTTGGTTTGGTTCTCCGAAGGCATGTTGTTGACGTCAGCCATAAGTCCTTAAGATTGTTGTAAAAAGCTGACAGAATCACGAACAAATTTTCCTGAGGCGTGTAGAGTCACTGTCCTTAAGGACTTATCCGCGGTGTGCGCAAGTCCCCC
>NC_028351.1:12296880-12354978 GCF_000741045.1 Vigna radiata var. radiata
CTATACTCATTTTATTATTAACGTACGTTATCTGCTTGGTAAATTTTCTGAAAGAAAATCGTTTAACTTAAAAAGGCAAAATTGTTTCAACTGTGACTTGTTACGCTGTACGCTCTCTGTGTTTTAATCCGCTGCGCTAAACTCCTTTTAAAAATTAACCCCTCCGATACCAACAATAATATAGTTAGTGTAAAATTTTGTTTGTCTCATTAAAAATATTTTACATATTATTTGTAAGAACGATATTTTATAGTTCCTAAACTATCAAACGATCTTTATAAAGATTTGTTCATTTTAGTCCTCTTAGTTTTGAAATTTTTATGTTTAGTCTTTAAAATTGAACGGCGTTACGTTTTCTTTTTTGATGTGACAAATGGCAAGTCTATGTGTGATGTCACCTTCCCTTATGATTGTGTGTCACGTTTATCTTTTTTTTTTCTCTTTTACTACTCTTTAATGGAGCAGGTCCTCCGCCTCTCATTGCCTCCGACACCCCCTTAAAGTCTCTACTAATGTTTGCAGCCACTATTACATCGACGTTCACTACCGTCTTAAAGTCTTTGGACACCTTCATCGTCTTTCTCTTTCTTGATATCAGACTTGCTGCCCTTTTCCCCAAAAAATTAGAGTTTCTATAAAAAAAGGTAAGTGTTCCAGTCGTGAAGATACGTGAGTTCTGCTTGTCATTTTGCGATTTCACAGATGTTGCATGTTATCCGAATTGGTATCAGATTTAAAAAAAAAATAAAAAAAAACCTAAATGCTATCATGAAACACTTTTGAAACATCAAATAAACTTAATAAAATTTAATTAAAAGAACTAAATTTACACATTTTTTAAGTTTGTTGACTAAATTAGGTCAAAGTTTTGAAGAAGAATTATAAGAAACCAATAACATCTTTAATCCTTATTATTATTACTATCATTGAATAAGACATTTAACTTTTCGTTATAAAATTGACAAAATCATTAGATATCCAAATGAGTTGCACAAAGATTTGGTATTCCTTTGACAAAGGAGATATTCCACCTCTCCACTTAGCACTTAAATAGTCGTTACAGACATCAGAAGAAGTACCTATTCCATCCAAATACGAACTAAGTTGATCAAATACCTTGGACTTCAAAAAAGCTGCAATCATGTCTAAATAAAATTCGCTTTGCTCGTACAAATCAGAACATGTTTGTAAGGTCAAAATTTGCAATTTATTCAAACTTTTGTCTTTCGAGAGGTTTGAAATAATGGAAAGCACATTGGTTGCATTGTTTTTCGAAAGTGTAATTAAAATGCCCAAAAGATCTTCAAGGTTGGTCGGTGGTGGATGTAACTTAGAAGAGGCTTCTTCAAGACATGCAACACAGAAATCATACCTAATTATATCTGGATCTCTCTTTGAGGCCTCTTTGCAATTTTTAGAGATAAGATCAGAACCATTTGAGCTTTGAAACAAAAACAAAGACACAATGAACATCATCGATACCTTCAAAGTAAATCTCATTGTTGCCTTTTTTTTCTTTTCTTTTTTCAACAATTTACTCTTTGTCAGAAATGGGATAAAATTTGATCCATACATCACATAATATATATAATATATATTGATAGAGAGAGAAATGATCTATTTATTTAAGAAATAATTAATTCTACGTTTCTATTTTATTTTAAATTAATGGTTTACATTAATTATATATTAAATGTATTTGATTTTTTATTATTAAATTATTAATGTTTTTTCTGCAAACTAAGTTCTTTTCTTTATTTTTCATTAATAAATAATTAATAATTATTAAATAATCATGATGTATCTTAGTCAATTGTAAAAAATTTTAAAAATGACAGTTGATAAGTAATAGTGATTTAAAATTAGTAAGATTCGATTATTTTAATATTAAACGATTTTAATATAAATAATTTTTTTATAAACGAATTTTATTATTTTATTATCTAATTGATATTTGGTAATTTGATTTAAAATTTATACAATTATCATTTTTTTCTAAATATTGAATATTTGATAATATCATGTTTACTATGAATTTTTTTATAGAAATTAATTAAATGAAATTGAAATAGTAAAAAACCGAGTATGAGTATGAGTACGAGTATACATGATACCTAATGAGAATGATACAACAAAACTTTTATATTTGTGGGATATGGATATGTTAAAGCAATGAATTTTTACTTTTAAGAGTATAGATGAAACTCTTGAAACCTTCCATACATCACATAATATATATAGAGTTCGACAAGATCCATTTGTTTAAGAAATAAGTAAATGACTTAATTTTATGTTTAATTCTATGACTTAAACTCTTGAAACCGCCTATTCGCGGTTACGAGTGGCGGCTCACAATATCGTCCTTTATTGGGCTGGCCGTCTGTAAGAATAATTAATGGGTTTTTCATGGAAAAGGGTCAAGTATCAAAGATTTCTTCTTCCTATACACTTATCTTTTCTCTCAAATGTTCGTTCGGGTGCCTTTCACCACCTTGCAATCGGACGTGTTACGCGAGCTCAACATTGCCCCCCACTCCACTCCATCAAAACAGGTGGGCGTCCATGCAGGCCTTCGTAGTGGTTTGCTCTGCCCTGGAAGTAACTCCAACAGTTCCTGTTTTCCTTCATTATTACAGCGTTTGTCCGTCCCTTACTCAAAAAAACATTCAAAGTTGTTCTAAAGACTAGATGAGGTGCGTGATGATCCTCCATTATCCAAGTTTAATTGTGCACTCTTTTTCCTTCTTATCTAAGCCTGTGTGAGGGTGCATGTAGAAGACTCTATCCCTCAAGTTAGTGATTTATTCAATAATTCTTGTAATAAAGATAAATAATCAGGGTTAAATTTGGTATCTTTTCTGTCAGATATATATTTATAAATATTATAATAAGTTTACCATTAGGTTGGACTCATTAATCACCAATAAATGACTTTCATTATTTCTCTTCAATCAATGACTATTATTCTCTTTAACTACCCATTAATAACTATTTTTGCTCAAATTAATTATCAATTAGTAACTGTTTTAAACAGTCGGTCATGCGAAAAATGTAAATGTAAAGTGGAAAAATATGAGAGCTGAATTTTATTAGCCAGGTCAATGCAGGTCCATATTAACTTTATTATATATGAGTACATTCACTTGGTATATCAAAAGTGATAAATATAAAAGTTTTGAACAATATTCCAAAATTTTAAATCAATCTCACCCAATTTTTCTATTGGCCAAGTGGATGTTCTTAAAATGTGTATTTTTATTTATTTTATTTCTTGACATTATGAATTATTCAATAGAAATGGTATTTTATGCTCCATTCCTGAAAGCACCGATTCACGTACCATTGTTATGCATTTCTACCTATAATAGCTTACTATGTAATCACTGTTTTCTATTCTTCTCTTTATTAGGAAACTTCACAAGTATTTACGAAATGTAATTAAAGTTAATTTTAAGCTTATTTAGTTGAAAAACTTTGATATTATCTTATCATTTATTACTTTTATTTAGGTTAAATATATTCTTTTCTTTAACTCTATCAAAATTAAAATAGTCTTTTTAAACTAGTTTTGATATTTCATTTTTATAATATTGTAAATTTAGTTTTTTTTAATCAAATTTTATTAAATTTAATTAGGATTTTAAACATGTTTCTAAATTAATATTAAAAAAATATATTAAAAATGTAAACAATTTAAATAAAATGAATGTTAAATAAATTTCACAAAATTTGGTTAAAAAATATTAAATATACATATTTTTAAAATTAAAAAATTAAATGCTCTTTCATCTCTAAATGTATTTGGATTGTATTGTATTTTTGTAATTTTAGATTGTATTTAGAATTTAACATCATTTTGGGTTGTATTTAAATTTAACTTTATTTAGATTTCTTTTAGAAAATATTTATAATTTTTTTTGGATTGAAAAAAAATTGTAGTTAAGGTGTTAACCTGTTTACCCCACCAATCCATGGGTGATAAGACCAGATTCAGATTATTTGGGTTCCGTGATAAGTGAGTGAGATTGGATTAACTCACTAAGTGACCTATTCATAGTAGACTAAGCCACACTTAAGTTGATCAAATATATAAGAGACATTAAATCCTATTATGTGTTTGTTTCTGGAATTACTATTAACACGCACACAAGTTATTAAGGGATTATATAGAAATTGTCAATAGGTGGTGGCTGACGTTGTTTGCGAAAACATTCCCAATTTAATTTTAATTATATTTTACTAACTTTTTAATGTTTAAAATATCAAAATTCACATACCATGTCATAAGTCTACCATGTATTTTAATTAAACCACATTCGGGTGTAACATCCCAGTTTTTGGGATGTCACGGGTTACAAAAACTTTTAAAATTTAACTCTGATACTATTTCGAAATACAATTGTCAATACTCAATTTCGTCCAGAATAGTTTTTGACTTTGTTATATTATGCTGCCATAAGTTTTCATCTTGATGTTACTTTACTCTCTTTATATATATTTCTATTTTTATCTCTATTATCTTAGTTTTATTCTATTTCATTTATTTCTTTAGGTTATTTGTTTTTATTTTTTTATTTTTTATGTTTTAATCTTTGTTTTTAGTTTTTCTTTGGTTTAATAGGTTTGGAGGTCCCTATATTTGAGTGTTTGTTTCAATTGGGTCCTCCAATTTTGGAAGTGATCAATTGGGTCCCTAATTTGGTCAATTTGATTCAATAAGAGTCTTTCCGTTAATTTTAGTCGACGGTGTTAAATTTTTTGTCTTGTAACATGGTGATATGGCATTTAATCACACGTGGCACAGTAAAATATTGTCACGTAGAAACCTTCACCCCCTTCCTCTTCCTCACCTTCTCCCCTCTCTGGGAAATCTTCTTCTCACCCTCTCATACCCACTTTTTCAACATCTACATCCACGCCCATCCCCCAATCCAACTGTCCGGCACACCTCTCATGCCTCCTATCTCTCATTTTTGTTATGCCTGTTGTTAGGAGCAATGGGTTTGTCTTGGGCTTTTGAATTGATTTTTGTATGTTAGAGAAAAAGGATGAAAATTTGTGGATATGAGTTCGTTTTATTGGGTTTAGTTATGGTCTTCATGGATAGACAAAAGTCAATTCCAGTGATTTTATTCAGAATATAACACCTATGAGTTTCTGCCAGAGACGAGATCTGCTTCCATGGCGGGATCCCAAACAGTCGTAGATTTCGTTGTTCCAGCAAGTGTTGGTGGTGCGACCTTCACCGGCGATTGGGAAGATGTCTGTTGGCTGCAAAACCAATGGTAAGTGCATCGGTCTGATAATGCTAATTCTTACCATTATTTAAGCATCATTTTAGTAGCAAAATCAACTCCTTTATAGCTTGTAACTTGCTTAATCCTCTTCTTTTGTCTTGTTTTCTTAATAAGTGTGTTTTAGGCTACATTGATGTAACTTCATCACTAATCCCATTATTTTGCAGCTAAAATATGCTTGGAAGAACCTCCACCAAAGTAAAGAATTGAACCAACCACAAAAGTAAGTAAAATAGCAAAAAGAGAGAATTTTGGAATGTTGTGGCTGAGCTGCAGCTGGGTTGCAGCTGAGCGCTCTGTTCTCTGCAATGCTGCGGCTGGGGTGCAGCTGGGCTGCAGCTAAGCGCCCTGCTCTCTGGAAGGCTGCCGCTGAGGTGCAACTGGGGTGCAGCTGAGCGCCCTACTCTCTGGAAGGCTGCCGTTGAGGTGCAGCTGGGGTACAGCTGAGCGCCCAACTCTCTGGAAGGCTACGGCTAGGGTGCAGCTGGGGTGCAGCTGAGCGGTGGCGCTGCTGATGTGGAAAATTTGGTCTATTTAGACCTAAAACGCGATGGGAAAGGGGTCTTTAGTTCTTTGGAGGTGCAATTTCACTGCTGGAGCTCATGGAGGGCATGAGGAGCTTGTGGGAACATCTCCTCCTCTTCCTTTGGGTCTCCTTCTTCTTTTATCTTCCATGTTTGTAAGCTCTAGGGCTCTCCATGGAAGTGGAGAACCAAACCCATCTTGTTGGGATTAGTTGTAGCCTTTGAATTCTTGTGTAATGGATGAATGATTTGATTATATATATGCCTTTTCTATCAATTGCTAGTATTCTTGTTTCTATTCTTAAAGCTTTCATGTAACGGGGACGTTCATGACTTGATTTTGGAGTTTCATGGGTTATGGGGACGTAAGATGGAACCCGGAACTGAAACAAGAGTCCTTGTGGTTCATTGATTCTAGGGATGGAAGATGATTCACATGTTGTCTTAGATCCTAGTTCTTAATGCAGGTTTTGCTTGTTAAATTTTCCAAGGGATTGGAGTTTGATAGGAAAACCTAGGCTNTTTCACCTAAGGGATTAGGGCTAGAGTGTTTTAGTGGATTGACTTTAGTAAATTGATAGAAAGGAGATGAAATTGGTTATACACAAGAGTGAATTGGTGAAATCTAATCTTAACATTGACATTTCATTCCATTTATAGTCTTTTCCATTTCTAAGTGCCTTCAATACCAAAGTCCAACCTTGTAATTACTTGAGAATTTATCTTTTTGCACATATTCTTGAATGAATGTTATGTTCTTGAGTCTTAATGAGTTGTTAATCACCCAATTTTCTAGTATTACGAGTCTCTTGGGAAAACGATACCTGGTCTTACCGGTTTTATTACTTGAAATGATTTGGTACACTTGCCAAAGTCACAACACGGTCGCAGCGTAGCAAGTGTTAAATATCGTTCTCTCCCAAGGGACTTGTGCAACACATGACAATTCTTCCTTTTATAACTCAATTAGACATCAAAGTGCACAAAAACAACACACAAAACTCTTTTTGGTATTTTATCAAACAGTTGGTGTGCAAGGAATTTAACATAGTGTATTTACAATTTTGTCAAGACTAGAATTCATCCATTTCANTCTCATGCATTCACAAACATCTCAATTCCATCCAATAAGTATTCAATTTCAATTNTAGGTTCNATNATATTTCTCAATACTTCAAGAACCACAATTCATGCCATGGGTGATCAAGCCACAACAAGCATTAAGCATAGAAATCAAATACTAACATGAATTGGAAAAGAATATATCATTAGCATCACACAATACATAAGAATTCCATGTTTTACAACTAATCTCAACAAATAGGAAAAGCCCGCTATGTGGAGAACTTAGGGTTCCCAAAATTGAAGAGATAAGGAAGAAATTGAAACCAAAGAGAAGATGCAAAGCCTTTCCCAAGGTTCTTGGCAGCTGCTCCATGCTCCATTTGCGCCTCCCCTTCGCATCTCCATCTCCAATTTGTGACCCATCTTCTTCCTCAACCCAAAAGGGGCAAAATCACCATTGAAGAAGCTTGAAGACCCAAGGAGGAGTGGGAGAGCTTCCTAACACCCCAAATAGCCTCCAAGGGCCTCTCCCAATCTCTCTAGGTGAAGAATGAAGTGTAGGAGGAGAAGTCTCTCAAAAATCGCGAGACTCATGTTTAAATAACCCATTTTGAGATATCAGCGAAAATTCGCGCCCAGCTCGGATTCCTGGCGCCCAACGCGACTTTTCACTGCATCAGAAGTGAATTACAACAAGTTTTCGCGCCCAGCGCCACTTTCTGGCGCCCAGCCCCATTCTCTGGCGCCCAGCCTGGAATCTCTCTGCAACTCTGGCGCGAGCTTGGAATTCTGGCGCCCATCTTGGATTTCTCTGCAACTCTGGCGCCCAGCTTGGATTTCTGGCACCCAGCTCGGACGGTTTTGACAACATTCTAAAATTGAGGCTCTTGTGCGATTCCGAAGGCGTCCAACATGGGTATTTGCTTCAAATTGATCTTTTATTGTCCCAAAACATGTTCCCTTGAGTTCTTGCTTGTTTTCCTCCACTGGAATTGCTTCATATTCCTTTATTTCAAACACTCAAACATAGAGATTAGAGGTAAAAACAAGCATATACTAAATAAAAACAAGAAAACTAGAAAACACACTAAACGTGAGGATAAAACAAGGTTAAAGCTATGAAGGAGTTGATTTTGCTAGTAAAATGATGCTTAGATAATGGTAAAAATTAGCATTATCAATGTCATCGGTTTGGAAGAGCAGCAACGCCACCTCTAGAAGCTCCAAATGCCCCTTTCGTCATCATCAAAACAAGGTCAAATGGAGAAAATTAGGTCATGACCAGAGACTGACAAAATTAAAAACATGAGATTCATAGTGTTGTGACAAAACATATCTAAACAACACCCAACAACAACAAATCGTAATCCTTCCAGGTGATCCATAGGACTGAAGAAAAACCACTCTGGGTCATCGGATTTTATCACTGACTTCGCTGGCATTAGAAATCGAAACAAGAAAAAAATAAAAAAATAGTGAAGTGGGTTTGATAACATCACAATGATTCGACACATGTACTTTCCAGATCTGAAGAATGGTTGGGGGATTCATCATCATCGCGTGACCATGCCGTAAGCGACCACGCTGCCATCGCCGGTAGCCACCATCACCCAACATCCATGCGCCTCCATCATCATAAATCACTCGCCAAGCCGTTGTCGCAAAGCTGTCCAGGATCGCCATTCTTCTCCGCCAGATCTGCAAATGCACAGGAACCCAAAATCGAACATATCTCTGCGCATCATCACCCTCGCATCAACCCAAATCGGCGTCGCACCACAAAGCACCACCATGTCGCACCGCCACCACGACCACCTTTCCAGCAACATGGCGACAAAACTCAGAATCGCATCATCCTTCACCGCACGACCACCTGCAATCAAAAAAACCAAAGGACCAACAATCATCACATAGAGACCCAATTCAAAGAAACCCTTCGATCCCAGACCGCTTCCCAAAGGCAAACCCTTCTGCAGGGAGAGCTTCCCAAAGGCAAACCCTTCTGCAGGGAGAGCGAGAGGCTGACGGATCGAATGGAGAGCATTTTCATGACTTCAATGGCAGCGATGCCAGCGCAGTTCCAAAGAGGGTTTTTGTTGAGCTTATCGGGAGCGTGGCCGGTGATGTCAGAGATGCGTATCTCGCCCAGGTGAACCTGTGGGTCGACCCTGACGGAGACAATGTTCCTCATCCAGTCAACGGCGCAACCTAGGAAGTCGAAGCCGGGACCGAGATTGGCGACGATGGCGAGAGAAAACGCTTTGACGAATGTGGTTACAGGTTGGGGCTCCGTTCGAATATTGAGCGAGACACTATTGTTGTTGTTGCCGTTGCTGCTGCTGCAGCATCTGAATCTTGCTATCGACATCTCACTGCCTTTGAAACTCGTCGGAGACGGACACAGGAAGTAGGTTGTCATCGCCATTTCCACTTCCTCTTCCCACTTACAAACCTATATTTAATAATATTTAAGCTAAACATATTAAATTATCCACCTATACCGTCCAACGGTGCCACTTGGATGTCTCAGTTTGACACATGTTAAAAAAGTTAACGTCGTTAACTACATTTAACGGAAATGCTCTTATTAAATCAAATTGACCAAATTAGGGACCCAATTGATCACTTCCAAAATTGGAGGACTCAATTGAAACACCCCAAATATAGAGATCTCTAAACCTATTAAACCTGTACATTATTATAAACAAGACCATCGTTTAAAGTGTGGAAAACTTGACAAATGTATATCATATTTTTGTACTATGTTTTTCTAAACATATGATTTATTTTGAAGCTTCAATTTCGCTTAATTAACATGCAGCTTTCAGCCGTTGGTATATAATACATATATCAAATTTCGCTTAATAAACCCTTATACTAAATATATATAAATAAGAAATAATACAATCAATTTATTAATAATTTAAAATTAATTTTTATAAGTTAAAATTTAGATTTCCGGAAAACTATTCAAAAATAATTTCTACACCATTAAAATATTAGTATTAATGTTTCTTCTCGTTAGAAATTTCTTATTTATAATTGATTGTTCTAGTTAAAGTTATAATTAAAATTTCTTGATTGAAGGTCTGTGTTAATTTCTTTTTTCCTTATTAAGAGTTTATTTAATACAAGAGATTTAAAGTGGTGTTATAAAGATGTTTGCATGACTCTCTCTTGCAAAAAAAGTCTAATTTTAATTTTCTTTAATTACTTCTAGGAACAAACTACAAATTAGGCCAACCAATGTCTATCAATATATAATTTTTTAATATTGATTGTAATGGAAGAGGTTATTAATTAAGTTAAGAAAATGTGTATAAGTGTACTAGATTAGAGGTTATAAATTAAGTTGACAAAATGTGTTTAAGTGTATGTGTTTGGATATAATTCTATCACTTAGATATATTTGAATATATATTAAATGAGTTGAATATGTTTTTAATTCTTAATTTTGTATGTGAAATTTGAATTGGTTCTTATTTCAAATTATTTAGTTATTAAATTTTGATATATTTTAATTTCTAAAATTTAAAATGAATAAATTTAGTTTTCATAATTCTATAACACATTTTTTTACATCTTAAGTGATGTTATAGACTAATATTTAAACTAAAACATGTAAAAAAAATAAATGACTCTAACCTCAACTTAAAACGTCATTTGATATGTAAAAAAATGCACTTGAATTAGAATGAATATATTCATTCATTTCTAAAATTTAAAACTAAAGTATATCAAAATTTGAATTTAAGATAAATTATAATTTTGCGTAAAATTTAGTGAGTAAAAGCATATTTAAGTCATGTTGACAAAAATTCATAACACATATACTTGAATAAAAGCTCACTGTTTCTTTTTTTTTTTTTTCAAAAAATAATAAATCACATAATAGAAAACAACACAACATGTTTATATTGGTTTATTTTAGATGAACTTTAGATCCACTTTAATAGGATATTAAAATATTTCACTAATAGAAACTTTTTATTACAATGAGAATACAAATAATTTCTGTTTCAATAAGCACATAAATTACTCCTAATTATATTTTTTAGTTCCCCTTAGACTAAAAACTAAACAAGCCTTCTTTTGTCTTCACTTTCTTTTACTACAAATTGATAAAAGGTGTTATAGTAAGGTTACTCTAGTGAGGAATATAAAGTTTATCACTAACAAATACAAAATACAAAATAAGCTTTTTACAAAGGATGTATATATTGTAGGTGTATATTAATTTCTTCTAATGACTTCATCTTTATATGTATATGGATACTCATATATGATTGGTGTGTGTGAAGAATCTTGTCTTTAATTTGTTCTTTTGTATTTCTAATAAAGGTAAATAGGCTACTACCACACAAAAAATTGTCCTTTATGATATTTTACTTTAATCACGTGTGATCTCAGATGTAGTACAATAATTCATTTTCTTGTGGGAATATGTGATATATTAACACTTTTAAAATAAATTAATTAATTCAAAATTTAATTGGTATTTTGATCTTAGGAGATTTTTTTAATATGATTTTTTAATTTATTAAAATTGATTCAATGCTCTGGTAAGTTTGTGTTAACATGTTTTTGAAAGATTAAGATGAATGCTTTTAAAAATATAAAAGACCCAAAATATATTTGGACAAATCCATGTTGGACCCAATTAACACCCTAAAATATTAAGATGTAATAAAACCCGAATGCTTTTATATAAATATTTTTTTTCGGGTAATTTTCTTAAAACAAAATCTCTAAATTTCTCTCTATATATTTAATTCATATTTAGGAAGAAGAAAATTAAATTCTTATATCTACTTCTACTTCTTATAGTTTTGTAGAATTTAATCATTTATTTAATTTTAATTGTAGAAAAAACATTAAAATTAACAAATTTTAAATGTTTAAGTAAAGATAATTTATTAACCAACTCAATTAATAACGAACTCAATATTGATAAAATCTAAGTCGTTTTAAATATAGGTTAAGTTAAACATCATTTACTTTCATGGATTAAACCATTTCGAACACGATTGAAGGTGGATTTATGTGTAATCTATTAAGTTCAGAATTTATTCATTTAAATACTAAATCTTTTAAATAATACAATATTGTTCAATAGTTTTTGAATAGTTTTGATATTTAATTTATTTATTTATCATGCTAAATAAGTTAGTGCTTGATTTTTAATTATTGTCTTTTTAATAATATTTGATAAAATAAATAAACATTTTTATTGTAGTTATAAAATAATAAATCAAGTAAATATACGTACTAAATATATATAAAAAATAAATAAATAAACAAAATATTCTTAAATAAGTCAATTACCTAATTGATGAAATTGGATTACAAAATTTATCTTTCACCAAATATAATTCAGACTGAACTGATTTATTTGTAGTTCAATCGTAATGAATCTTTTAACTAACTTTTGAAACTCTTTAATTTAATAATCAACATATGACACACACATGATATATTAGCAAAAGTTTAAGGTTTCATAATTTTAAACAATAATAATATTATGACACACTTTTACACTTATTTGACACATAATATAAGGATAAAATAATCTAAAAAGTATAAAGTTTTGTAGTTTTTCAAAAAAGAAGAGAGTAAAAGATAAATAAGAATTATATCAAATGAATGTAAAAAATTTAAGTGTGTCAAAGAATATTTTTCAATTTTAAAAGTTAGAAAATAAAAAGGTGTAATTGAAGTTGTATACGGGATAAAATTGCGTGTTCACTCTAACAATATTTAAGCCAAAATTAACATTAATACCAAATAAAAACATCTTAGGAAGAAAAAAAACAAAACAAAACGGTATTGCGATTGTGATTTGTTAAAACCACAAGCAATATCTATGTGTCTGCCGACACGTCTTGTTTGGAAAATTTGGTATACGTCGATGTTCTTTGTTTATCATCCTACGATTATATCACAAATATCTAGACAAAATCAACTAATCAAATTTCTTGCTTGCCAAACTCTATTAAGTAAGAAAAAACAGAGTTTAATCAATTATATATATTCATTTAATTTTTAAAATAATTATCATAAAATTTAATACATAATAATTTATGATTAAATGATAATACCAAATTATTTTATATTTTTAGTATATATGACAATTTCTTTTTTAAAAGTACCTACCATAGTATGTTGCTTGTATGCTTGAACTTGAGGGAAACAAACAAAAGGACTATCACTTATTAAGTATTTCATTTCATTTGAACTCTTAAGTTCTTCTAACAAAATAATCGTATTCTTATTTGTTAAAATAAGAAACGAGAAAAGAAATTCAATTTAATAGAGCAATTTGAGTTTTTTTTTTTTTTTTTTATATTACATTCTTAATTTAAAAAAAAAATTGATAAGACCAATTTATTTTACAATCATTACTGAAAGGTAATAATTATGGATAAAGTTTTTTTAAATTTTTTTTTATCTTTTTCACAACTGTTTACGAAGTTTGTAGGAAACGGTGGTTAATCCGTTTTAAATATACAGATTAATAAAATAATGACGTATAATTTATTATAAAAATTATTAAAAAAATTATTATCATATCATCATCCTTTACTTATTTCGTTAAAAAATGATTTGAAAAAAATAATCCATGCATATGTACAAAGTGCAGACTGAAAATGTTGAAAGCTAGACAGAGAAATCCGAATCTCTCTTTTTCCTTTACAGAGATTCATGACAGATTATCAGAATTACAAAGAGCTAGTCTCAGAGAAGGAGGTAGTCTCTCACAACGTGGTGAACCGAGGTTTAAATCTCCTTTGAGAGAGGTAACCACATATGGTGCCAGGCAATGGCTTGAAGAAGATAAAGAGCGGGTTTTTGATAACCAAGATGCATTTTGTCATGTGGAAAGAGCTAACCTCCTACGATGTAGCGAATCAAGAATTGAATTCTTGCGGGAAAATATGTCTACTTTTAGTATTCGACAATATGTTGAACATGATTGCTTTCGTAGAAAGATACTTGTGGAAAACCAAAACGAAAAGGGGGTGGTTTATTGTTGTGGATTTGGGTTGAATTGGGTTACTTTGTGTTCTGTTTTATCTGCTTGTTCTCAGTCAGGCGATGAGAGTGTGGGAAGGTGGATTCATTGTTATGCTGTTAAGGCTATGGGGTGGAATGTGGGAGGGTAAGTGTTGGAAGTCCCACGTCGACTAGAGATAAGGCCAATTTATAATATATAAGTGAGGTGCAAACCTCACTTTACAAACCGGTTTTGTAGGGTTGAGTTAGGCTTAAAACCCACTTCTAATATGGTATCAGAGCCATGGTTAAAGCCATGTCACCAAGGAATTGCATGGAGGCATTGGAAGAGGTAGAACAAGTGTTGTTCATATTGTAGTTAGTTTTCTGTTATGGGTTTGTTAAACCCATTTGTTTTCATCCCCGTTCCCCTTTCCTAACCTTTAAAAGGTTAGGATTTCCCCTCTGTAGTTCATATCTCAGAACATACAATTCACACATTACTTTATAATATCATCATATATGAAAAATTGTTTTTCTTACCTCTTTGTGTTCGTCTTGCTTCGATCTTCATCTTTCTCTCTTTCACTATCTGCAACGGTTGCCTTCCAATGCCTCTACGATGGTTTCTCTCTCTTCAGTGAAGAAGAAGAAGACGCTCTGCTTCTCTCTCTGTCCAGTAGATGTTTCTGACACAGTTGCTACATCAAAGAGATATTTCTCGTTCTCTGTCATGGACTGAGGGGCTTTGGGCCTTTCTTTTATTTTGGGCCTCATTACAATATGGTATCAGAAGTACACTCTGTTTCTTGAAGCTGTTCTTGGCATCTTGATCCTCTCTTGCCATGACGGAAACTACATTCGATCCCACCACCAATCCCTCCAGCCCCTACTATCTTCATCCTGGGGAAAATCCAGGCATTGCTCTCATTTCCCAGGTCCTTACCGAAACCAACTACTCATCATGGAGCAGAAATCTGAAANGAGCTTTACTCTCAAAGAACAAGGTAAAGTTCATTGATGGCAGCATCANAAAACCTGCCAGAACTGACAAATTATTTGAAGCATGGGAACGATGTGATANTATGGTGCTCTCCTGGATCATCAAGACCCTCTCAACTCAGATTGCTGACAGCGTTCTTTATGTTGACACTGCCAAGGATCTTTGGGATGACCTTAAAGACAGGTTTTCNAAGGGAGACTACTTCAAAATTTCCGACTTACTTCAAGATTTACACTCTATCAAGCAAGGAGAAAGAAACATCAGTCAATACTTCACTGACTTAAAAATCCTCTGGGAGGAATTAGAATCTTTGAGGCCTATACCCTACTGCACCTGCCCAAACCCATGCACTTGTGATCTATCTAAAGTTTCCCTCCAATACAGAGAAGCTGAACACGTTATCTGCTTCCTCAAAGGTCTTAATGATANCTATCAAACTGTCAGGACTCAAATNCTTCTAATGGAGCCCCTTCCCAACATCAACAAGGTTTTTTCTCTCCTAATGCAGCAAGAAAGGCAGCATCAGGACAGGGGAGGCCAAAATGATTCTTTCAGAATTCTTGCCAACACTTCTGACAAGCCTAATTGGAAAGGTCAAGGCCGTGGCACTCCTTCCCGTGGCCAAGGAAGAGGAAGGGGGAGAAATCCCACTTATGGGAAGCAATGTTCCCATTGCCACAAGATGAACCACACAATTGACGAATGTTACAGCAAACATGGCTTTCCACCATGGTACAAGAAGAATGATAATCAAAACAGTCAACACAATCAAGACAGGGGAGGCCAAAATGAATGGAGATATGCTAATGCTTGTAAAGAAGACTCTACATCTACCCAGAATCAAACCATTCAGCAAGAAAATCACAACAATCCTATGCAGGTTTTTACTCCTGAACAGATGCAAAAACTGTTTAAAATCATAGAGAGTACCCAGACACAAAATACCCACAGCATTAGTCAAATACAGAGAAACATTCCTGAAGATAATCAAGGTAATTTCTCCTGGATTATTGATACTGGGGCCACAGATCATGTGACCCATGAAAGAAAATATTTCATTACTTTTCAAAAAATTAGACCCATAACTGTTAAACTCCCAAATAACACTGTGGTTACAGCCCAACACGCTGGAACTATCCAATTTTTTGAAAATTTTATCATTTTTAATGTTCTTTACATTCCTAAATTTTCTTTTAATCTGATATCTGTTCAAAGCTTGACAAGGGACTTAAATTGTACCCTAACCTTTTCTTCTAAGACTTGCCAGATTCAGGATAGTTCCACCTTGAAGATGATTGGGCATGCTAAAGTTTTCAAGGGCCTTTACTATCTTCAGTCATTTCCTGTTTTTACACAACATTATGTTCCTAAAGTTGTTCTTTCCTGTAAACATGTTAGTGATGACCTATGGCACTATAGACTAGGACATCCAGGACACAAAATCATAGAACAAGTTTGTAAAAGTTTTCCCTATGTTCAAATGCCATCTAAAATTGTTTGTGATATTTGTCATTATGCTAAACAACATAAACTGCCCTTTTCTCAGAGTACTACTGTTTCCACTAATTGTTTTGATCTAGTACATTGTGATATATGGGGACCCATTTCCATATCCTCTATTCATGGACATAAATACTTTCTTACCATAGTAGATGATTATAGTAGACACACCTGGATTTTTTTGATGCAAAATAAAGGACAAACTAGAGAACTTTTGCAGAATTTTATCCTAAAAATCAAAAATCAGTTTGGAAAAATCATTAAGATTCTTAGATCTGATAATGGTCCNGAATTTAATTGTACTANTATGTATAATTCCTATGGTATTGAACATCAAAGAAGCTGTGTGGAAACACCTCAACAAAATTCTGTTGTTGAACGTAAACATCAAGATATACTAAATAAAACCCGAAGTCTCATTTTTCAATCTGGAATTCCTACTGCTTATTGGTGTTATGCTGTTTCTCATGCTATATATTTGATAAATAGGCTTCCTACTTTTGTTCTTAATGGTAGGACTCCTTATGAATTGATGCATAACACTTCTCCCACTTATTTGAATTTAAAAACTTTTGGCTGTCTTTGCTTTGCTTCTACTTTGGAACATAATAGACACAAGCTTGATTCTAGAGCTAGGAAAGGTGTTTTCTTAGGATACAAAAATGGGATTAAAGGATATGTTGTTCTTGATATAAATACTAGAGAAATTTTCCTAAGCAGAAATGTTATATTCTATGAGAATGTTTTCCCCTATAAAGATCAACANAATAATGAGCAGAATTGCATTGACCAAGAAATTGAAAATGTTTTTCCTAATAATTTCTGGTATGGTACTAATTGTAATGAAAATCAAGATTTTCTTGAGAATATAGACACTGAACAGCAACCAGATTTTCTTGAGAACAATGAACAGGAACCTGGTAGCAGAGAAAACACTGGCACAAATGTTGGCAATGATCATATTGATATTGATAACAATTCTAGAAGACCCACTAGAACTAAAAGAGTCCCTAGATATCTTAATGATTATATTCATCAGGTTAATCACTCTTTATATGATTCTCTATGTACCAAAAACAATTACAAAACCCCATATCCCATTTCCAGCGTTTTGTGTTATGATTCCTTATCTGAAAAACATCTAAAGTACACCCTAGCTGTTTCTGCCGACAAAGAACCTAAATCTTATAATGAAGCCAAAGAACATCATGAGTGGGTTACAGCTATGCAAAAGGAACTCAAAGCTTTGCAGGATAATGGAACTTGGATCTTAACTCAACTCCCTCCTGGAAAAAATTCCATTGGGTGCAGGTGGGTTTACAAAATAAAACATAAAGCTGATGGAAGCATAGAAAGGTATAAAGCTCGTCTAGTTGCCAAAGGATATACTCAACAAGAAGGTATAGACTTCTTAGACACTTTCTCACCTGTTGCTAAGCTAACCACTGTCAGAATAATTTTGGCCATTGCTGCCGCAAAGAATTGGCATCTACATCAGCTTGATGTAGATAATGCCTTCCTTCATGGAGATTTAAATGAAGAGGTGTACATGGAGATACCACCAGGGCTGGATATTCAGGAAAAAGGACAAGTTTGCAGGTTAACCAAGTCTCTATATGGGCTCAAGCAAGCTAGCAGACAATGGTTTGATAAGCTTTCTTCCTTTTTACTGTCTAATAATTACACTCAATCAAAATCAGATCACTCTCTTTTTATTAAAAGGACTTCTACTACTTTTACAGTCCTCCTTGTGTATGTAGATGATATCATTTTGGCAGGAAATTCTATTAAAGAAATTGACCACATAAAGGCTCTTCTCCATCATGCTTTTCGAATCAAAAACCTAGGAGAGCTAAAGTATTTTTTAGGTTTTGAAGTTGCTAGATCAAAAAAAGGAATACACCTATGCCAAAGGAAATATGCTTTAGATATTCTTGAAGANACAGGAATGTTGGGTTCTAAGCCTTGCNCTACTCCCTTTCTAAGTGACACAAGTTCATTATACAAGGACGAAAATCACCTGACAAATCCTAACTCCTATCGCAGGCTAATAGGGAAGCTTCTTTACCTTACCAATACTAGACCTGATCTATGTTTTTCTGTTAATCTTCTCAGTCAATTTGTTAATTCACCTACTGATTATCACCATCGGGCTTTGCANCACATGCTTAGATACATTAAAGCTAGTCCTTCGCAAGGCCTTTTCTTTGCTGNTGAAACCAATATCCNGATCAAAGCTTTCAGTGACTCTGATTGGGCAACTTGTCCTAAAACGAGAAGATCTACCACAGGATTTTGTGTCTTCCTTGGATCCTCTCTGGTGTCATGGAAAACAAAAAAACAAAGTACTGTTTCCAGGTCGTCCACCGAAGCGGAGTATCGAGCACTGGCTGCAACAGCTTGCGAGATTCAATGGATCTCTTAGATCCTACAAGATCTCAATATTGAGACCACTGCTACTGCTGCCCTCTACTGTGACAATAAGTCTGCCAGACATATTGCTCACAACCAAAGTTACCATGAAAGAACTAAACATATTGAACTCGACTGTCACGTCATCCGTGAAAAGATTCAAGCTAATCTTCTTCGTCTCCTTCCGATTCACTCCAACGAGCAGCTTGCCGACATATTCACAAAGCTTCCTCACCGTGTGCGTTTCCAGTTTATTGTTCCCAAGCTTGGATTGGTAAACATACACAATCCAGCTTAAGGGGAGCATATTGCAGTTAGTTTTCTGTTATGGGTTTGTTAAACCCATTTGTTTTCATCCCCATTCCCCTTTCCTAACCTTTAAAAGGTTAGGATTTCCCCTCTGTAGTTCATATCTCAGAACATACAGTTCACACATTACTTTGTAATATCATCATATATGAAAAATTGTTTTTTTTACCTCTTTGTGTTTGTCTTGCTTCGATCTTCATCTTTCTCTCTTTCACTATCTGCAACGGTTGCCTTCCAATGCCTCTACGATGGTTTCTCTCTCTTCAGTGAAGAAGAAGAAGACGCTCTGCTTCTCTCTCTGTCCAGTAGATGTTTTTGACACAGTTGCTACATCAAAGAAATATTTCTCGTTCTCTGTCATGGACTGAGGGGCTTTGGGCCTTTCTTTTATTTTGGGCCTCATTACAATAGTTCACTCATAGTGAGAAGCTTGCACTTTGTTTTGGCCTAACGACCACACCACTCGGTTCTCCCCTCTGTATTTTCAAGAACCTGAGGATATGCCAGGACTGTCATTCTGCTATTAAGATTGCTTCTCATGTATATAAACGTGAAATTGTTGTTCGAGATCGTTATCGTTTTCATAGTTTCAAGCAAGGCTCTTGTTCTTGCTCTCACTATTGGTGAATTACACTTTTAACTTCAAGCCACCATTTGGATCAGGAAATTTAAGTCTTATCGATCAGGACTAAGAATGACAGTTTCTCGACAATGTTTTCTATAATTTTATCAATGTTTTATAATTTTCTATTTCTTTCTTTCTTTGTATAAAATACTTTTATTGAATATTTTTTTATCAATACAAAATAGTTCAACAAACTTATAGTTTTTAGAAAATATTAAAACAAAACAGGTTGGATGGTAAGAAACAGATTCGAAATCATACATCAAATCCATTTTCAAATCTAATCTCTCAAAATTAACTTTGTGAATTTAAAGAAACTGTTAAACATACTTTCAACAGGGGATGTAGCTCAAATGGTAGAGCGCTCGCTTTGCATGCGAGAGGCACGGGGTTCGATCCCCCGCATCTCCATTTTTTGTAATTACTTTTATATTTATATTTTTAATTTTCTGGTGGAAATTATTTTTCTTTTTTTTTTGGTTAAAATGAATTTTGTAAGAAGGAATTATTATGTGCTATATAAAAACATTATTAAAATATGGAAAGCGAGTAGATATTGATTTTGACTTGAAAGGAAAGAGCATAATGTTTACGTTGTTGTAGTTTGTACTTTTGGTGTTTATATTATTCTAATCAAGACCATCAAAAGCGTGGAAAATTTGACAAATGTATACCATATTTTTGTACAATGTTTTTCTAAACACATGATTTATTTTAAAGCTTCAATTTCGCTTAATTAACATGCAGCTATCAGCAGTTGGTATATAATACATATGTTGAAACACTTATACTAAATATAAATAAGAAATAATACAATCAATTTATTCATAATCTAAAATTAGTTTTTATAAGTTAAAATTTAGATTTCCGGAAAACTATTCAAAAATAATTTCTACACCATTAAAATATCTTTCAAATTAAAATATTGGTATTAATGTTTCTTCTCGTTATTTATAATTGATTATTCTCGTTAAAGTTATAATTAAAATTTCTTGATTGAAAGTCTATGTTAATTTCTTTTTTCATTATTAAGAGTTTATTTAATTATGCAAAAGATTAAAGTGGTGTCATAAAGATGTTTGCATGACTCTGTCTTAAAAAAAATGTCCTATATTTTAACTTTCTTTAATTACTTCAAGGAAGAGACTACAAATTAGTTCAACTAAATGTCTATCAATATATAATTTTATAATATTGATTGTAATAGAAGAGGTTATTAATTAAGTTAACAAAATGTGTAGAAGTGTATTAGATTAGAGGTTATTAATAAGTTTAAAATGTGTAGAAGTGTATTAGACTAGAGATTATTGATTAAGTTGAAAAAAATGTGTATAAGTGTATTAGATTTTGGAGTATGATTTTTGTGTTTGGATATTAGTATGTCACTTGATGATCTATTTGAATGCATATTAAATGAGTTAAATATATTTTTAACTTTTAATTTTGTATATGAAATTTGAATTAGTTTCTATTCTAAATTATTTCAAATTTTGATATATTTAGTTATTTAATTTTGATATTTTAGTTTCTAAACTTTAAAATGAATGTTTTATGACATTATCTTTTCTTTACATCTTAAGTGATGTTATAGACTAATATAAATAGTTTCATTTATTAGATACATAAAAGGCATAAAAAGTTCCAACGTCAACACAACTGAGTTAAAAGGAATATATCTATTTATTTTTAAAGTTTGATATCAAAATTTAAAACAAAAATAAATTATAATTTTGCTTCAAAGTTTAGGAACTAAAAACATATTTAATTCGTTCTTCAAAACACGTATAATTTATATCAGGATTGAATAAAAGCTTAAAACTGCTTTGTTTTTTTTTTTTTTGCAAAGAATAATAAATCACATACTAAAAGAAGCATAATATAGAAAACAACACAACATGTTTATATTGGTTTATCCACTATTTTAGATGAACTTTAGATCACTTTAATAGGACATTAAAATATTTCACTAATAGAATACAAAATGTTTCAATAAGCACACAAATTACTCCTAATTATATTTTTTAATTCCCCTTAGACTAAAAACTAAACAAGTATTCTTTTGTCTTCACTTTTACTACAAATTGGTAAAAGGTGTTATAATAAGGTTACTCTAGTGAGGAGTATAAAGTTTATCACTAACAATTACAAATTACAAAATACAAAATAATACAAAGAAGTGTGTATTAATTTCTTCTAATGACTTCATCTTTGTATGTATATGGATACTCTTATATGATTGATGTGTGAAGAATCTTGTCTTTAATTTGTTCTTTTGTGTTTCTAATGAAGGTACATAGGCTACTACCACAAAAAAATTGTCCTTGGATTATTATGATATTTTACTTTAATCACGTGTGATCTCAGATGTACCACAATAATTCATTTTCTTGTGGGAACATGTGATATATTAACACTTTTAAAATAAAATAATTATTTCAAAATTTAATTGGTATTTTGATCTTATGAGATTTATTTAATATGATTTTTTACTTTTTTTAATTTATTAAAATTGATTCAATGCTCTTGTAAGTTGGTGTTAACATGTTTTTGAAAGTAATATTAGTTTTATCCTATTGACCTTATTATTCTTTAAAACTAAAACAATAATTTCATGAAATTTATCAATGTTTGATTTCTGAATCGAAAGACCTTCTTATTAATTTAAAAAGTTAATAACCCTTTTTATTAATTTAAAAAGTTAACATAACAAAGAGATACAATTTTAATGACTAAATTAATAATTTATTTGTCAAAATATTAAGATGTAATAAAACCTGAATGCTTTTAAAAATATAAAGCACCCAAAATATATTTGGACAAATCCATGTTGGACCCAATTAACACCCTAAAAAGTATTGTAGAAAGAGATTATTAATAAAAGAAGAATTAATTTCTAAAAGAAAAATAATTTGGTTGTAACATATTCACAATATCCAACAATAATTTGTAATTGAAAGCATATATTACTCTTGTTCATAAAGAAATATCTACCACAAAATACTTCACTGATAATATAATAAATGCTAAAATGTTCCAACCAACTCTCAAGCTATAACATTCAAATATTAATTTATTTATTTATCATGTTAAGTAAGTTGGTCTTTGACTTTTAATTATTATATTTTTAATAATATTTGATAAAATAGATAACCATTTTTATTGTAGTGTTATAAAATAATAAATCGAGTAAATATACTTTAATTATACTAAACATAAAATAAATCAAAAGAATAAAATATTCTTAAATTAGTCAATTACCTAATTGATGAAATTGATTTACAAAATTTATCTTCACCAAATATAATTCAGATTGAACTGATTTATCTGTAGTTCAATCCGTAATGAATCTATTAACTCATTTTCATACTCTTTAATTTAAGCAGTCAATATATATATAAAACAATTTAATTATAGAAACAAATTTCTTTACTTTGAAATTGTTTAAAAGATAATAGATACTATATTGATTGCGTTTTAATTCTGTTTAACTGTTACAGTGAGTGAGTGACCGATTGGGAAGTTTTTTTTCATACTTTGATCATTCGATTCAACATATATTCATTTCTAATCTGTCGGATTTATAGTAACAATTAGCAAAAGATTAAAGTTTCATCATTTTAAAAGCTAGAAAATAAAAGGTGTAATTGAAGTTCTATACGGGATATAAAATTGCGTGTTCAAACGAACAAAAGAATTTAAGCCAGAATTAAAATTAGGTTAAATACCTTTTTTATCTCAGTTCTGGTTAGGAATATTTAAACTGGTCCCCATTCTATTTTTATGTTCAATATAGTCCTAAAGATCATAATTATGTTCAATTTAGTCCTTTTTATGTTCAATGTAGTCCTAAAGAATGTAATTTGTGTTCAATTGAGTCGTTGTTTGTGGTTTACGGAGTTTGTAAAAAAGACTAAATTGAATACAAATTACGTTCTTTAGGACTACATTGAACAGAAAAATGACTAAATTTGAACATAATTACGTTTTTTAGAACTATATTGAACAGAAAAATAAAATGAGGACCATTTCGAATATTCTTAACCAAAACTAGGACAAAAAAGGATTTTACCTTAAAATTAATACCAAATAAAAAGATGTTAGGAAGAAAAGAAAAAAAAAAACAAAAAGGTATTGCGATTGTGATTTGTTAAAACCACACGCAATAGACACGTCTTGTTTGGAACATTTGGTATACATCAATGTTCTTTGTTTATCATCCAACGACTATATGACAAATATCTATACAAAATCAACTTATCCAATATCTTGCTTGTCAAACTGTATTAAGTAAGAAAAAACAGAGTTTAATCAATTATCTATATTCATTTAATTATAAATATTTTTTATTTAATTTTTAAAATTATTATTATAAAATTTAATACATATAATTTATGATAAATGATAATACCAAATTATTTTATATTTTTAGTATATGTCAATTTCTTTTTTTAAAAGTACCTACCAAAATATATTGCTTGTATGCTTGAACTTGAGGGAAACAAAAACAAAAGGACTATCACTTAATAAGTATTTCATTTCATTTGAACTCTTAAGTTGTTCTAACAAAAAAATCGTATTTTTATTTGTTAAAATAAGAAATGAGAAAAGAAATTCAATTTAATAGAGTAATTTGAGTTTTTTTTTTTTATTATTACCTTCTTAATCTTAAAAAAATTGACAAGACCAATTTATTTTACAATTATTACTAAAAGGTAATATGTATGGAAAATGTTTTTTTAACAATTGTTTCTTATAACTACATAATTCGTAATTAGTCACATTTACACACCAATAAAATAATCACACATCATTTATTATCAATAAATTATTAAAAAAAATTTAACATATCATCTTCCTTTTACTTTTTTTTTCATTGAAAAAATGATTTGAAAAAAATAATCCATGCATATGTACAAAGTGCAGACTGAAAATGTTGAAAGCTAGACAGAGAAATCTGAATCTCTCTTTTTCCTTTACAGAGATTCATGACAGTTTATCAGAATTACAAAGATACTAAGTTTATACAGAAATCTTCTTGCTCTTGTTTATCTTGAACTTGTTATAATCTTGCAGTAATCTAACATGGAATTCCTTCTTCATTGCATCCCACACTGTTTTGAAAACCTGTTAATCAATTCATTAATCAACAACACCTCCTAAAAATATTTAAATTCAATTCATAATTCATATAAAAGATTGAGATAATTTTCTTAATTCAAAATCTTAAACGTAAATCTAACCAGCTCTATGGCATTATGCAAGACGCTTTCAGGAAGGAAAGCTGTTGCTGGAGAAACACAAAATGCTATCTCCATCTCCATCTGATTCTTGAGCCAACTATATTTTCCCTTCCTTTCTGGGTATATGGTGCCTCTAACATCAAGGTTGATCTGGTAAGGCTCCTTGTAAAGGGCACTCAGACCCTCTAGCTCCCACCTTGTCTGCATTTCAGTAAATTTCTGCATAAATACTTACACAGAAGAAGAACAAGAAGAAGAAAATAGCTAACAAGAATGAATTATAAACCAAAATTAGTTTATCAGAAACTTTCTGGTTTATTTGGTTTTCTAAAACTTGTTTCTTTTGTTTGTAAGTAAGTACTTTTTGAGAAGAAGTTGATCTAGAAAAGGGCTTACAAAGTGAAGCTCAAGAACTTTGGTGACATGATGAGGAATGTGAGGTGGGTAATCTTCTCCTTTAGACTTGAATGTTAATCTCACATCTGCTACTGGTTTCACACTCAGAAATAGGCATTGTATGGTAGGCATGTTTATCCTCCATTCTTCCTGCATACATGTATAACACCATAAACACTTTCTCATCATCATCATCATCATCACTTACATTGTTTTTTCAAAAGCTGTTCATGAAAAAGTTCATCTGAAATGAAACTTGTGCAAGTACCTCATTTATCTGTATAGTTGTTCCTTTGTCACCAGAGAACACAGCTCTCAGAACTCTGTGCTTGTCATCCATGTATTGATCAAAGGAAGCCTGCAAAGAACATTGGCACTTTCCTGTTAGATTCATTATGAAAGTTTTTGTTGAATTTTTTAATGTTGTCCTAGCTGAACATTAAACATATTGATGTAGTAATTCTTTTTAATGGATTTTAAAATACCAAATCCACCATCTATCAGTACATTTTAAAGATAAAGGAGAAACAAAGTACAGAAAAACCCAACAAAAAAAATTCAAATTCATGTTCATATAATTGTGAGAATATGTCACCCCAGGAAGTTCACGAAAAGGAACATTGGCATTGCTTCTGAAACTGAATGAAGAACTTTTCTGACTCCTAATAATGGAGTTTGATGTTGCTGCTGATTTTGGATGGCAATGGCTCTGCAACTTCTTCAGCAATTGATGCTGGCAAGGAACCATGAAAAGGGTTGCCATAACAATGTTGACTTCACACAATGAATAAATGAAGCTTTATATATATATATCAGATGATGTCTCTTCAACACAGCAAAGTATTCTCTATTTTACACTCTTTGCCTTTGTTGATGTGTGTACACACATAATGGTATTTAAGTACTCTTCTACCTAACTTTAGAAATGGATATTTATATATTTATCTTGTTTTCTTTTAAATTATTAACATATTTTTAATTTGTTTGATATTTTATTTTGAAGTTTATATAATTATAATTCTTTCATATTATTATTTAACGTTTAGAGGAGAAGAGACGTTTTTTTTTTTAACATTTTACGTTTGGTAGTATTATATTTATTTGTTGTTCTTTTAAATATCATTTAATGAATGTTTAAGTGGATACGGATCAAACTATAAATATAATCATTATTCAAGAAAATTGAAATAAGACCCAAATGAAAATAAATATGAAGTTTTATTTATTGTTCATAGTGTTGTGAACATGAATTGTAATCTGCGAGCTAATATGGCGAATCACAGGTTTGAGTTTAAAAATAATGTAATTTTTTATGCGGGTTAGTTTTCAACTTAATTCACTTAGAACTCGGTTCACTGGGTTGAACCCGTGGTGAGTCGGGTTGACTTACCAACCCACCTAATTTAATTAAATTATTTATTATTTGGTGTTTCAATATTATTAGTTAACATTTTTTTTATTATATTGTAGGTGATAAAGAAGAAGATGTTTCAAGAGAGAAAAATGTTATTGATTTATCAATTTAAAATTCTAATATTATAAATGAACAAATGATACAAAAATTATCAATATTAAAAACTTATTTGTTCTTGTACATGTTTTTGGATTAACTTAGATAGTATAATTTTTTTTTTTTGAATTGTTTTTAGAGTTTATCATTATTTTAGTATGAAGTTTATTTAAATTTAAATTAAAAAAATTGTAATTTTTTTATTTTAAAAAAAAATTATAATTAAATGAACCAATAAATAAACTTATTTAACCTACCAATCTCTGGTGAATTAGGTCATGTTAAAATTTTTTTCAACTCGTTAATAAATAAATCAGATTGAGTTGATTTATTAAATAATTAACTCATGGTGAATCGGACCAAATCGAGTCGAGTTATCCATTTTGACATTAAAATGATTATTATGAAATTTTACTTAAAATAAGAAAAGAAAAGTTAAACTGACCCTCCATGCATACAAATCACGTGTTATCTCATGCGTAGTAAGATAATTTTTCTTTTTTGGGAACATATGCCGCTTGCACTAGACAGTAATATATAGAATTAAATACTTGGTTATATTTTACTTGATTTTGTTTAAGACGAGATTTTTCTTAATGCTTATTATAGTTTTAATTATGGTAATTTATATTTAATTTGATATTTTTATAATGTTATTTAAATTGTTAATAATAGATGATATACGGAAATTAGTTATAATTGTCGATCATTACACTTCAACAACTAACATTCTTTTACCCTTTCGGTCATCATGTTCCGTACTTGAATTTTGTCTCCATGAATATCACAAGTTTAAAACGACAAACCTTAAATCTTTCGAACTATTGATTTCCATGCACAGATTCATTCTATCGCAAACCAACCAAAGTACGATAGTCACTACTGCATCTGCATCGAAACCATATAATTAAGGTTTCTCATATTAGAAAAACAGAACCATAATGCAACGAGCACACATCTCAGATGCGAGCGAGACACCTAACCCAGATCCTTCACTATACACATCCCCGTTGTTATCATAAATTAAAAAGTAACGAATTTATGATCATACACTTTTATATTAATTTGATATAGAAATTAAAGATAAAATGATTATAAAAGTATAAATTTTTATATTTTTTTAAGAAGAAAGAAAGTAAAAAATAAAAATGCTGATGTCAAATAAATGTAAAAAATTTAAATGTGTTAAAGAATATTATTTTTCAAAATTAAATCCAACACTTTCACTATGACAGATCACAAAAAAGGAAAAAATATATTTTGACACGGTTTTACACTCATTTGATAGTTATTTCTTACTTTTCTATTACAAAAATCATGTCAAATGAGTGTAGATGTGTTAATTTACTATTGTTCTAAAAAAAATTGAACAACTCATTCAAACATTACCCACATGTATATTGTGTGTGGTTAACATTTAGACAATATCATGAAAAAGAATCAGGTTAAAAATTGGAATCATGTTAAACATTTAAAGAGAAATCTTACATTAAACAAAGTGAATAAAAATAGAAACAAAGAGAGTATTTTAGCATAATATATATTAACTCTTTTAAAATAAAATAATTAATTAAAATTTAATTGGTATTTTAATCTTATGAGATTTATTTAATATGATTTTTTTTATTAAAAATGATTCAACGTTTTGGTAAATTGGTGCTAACATGTTTTTGAAAGTAATATTAGTTTTATCCTACTGACCTTATTATTCTTTAAAACTAAAACAGTAATTTCATGAAATTTTTCAATGTTTGATTAATTTACAAAGTTAATAACTTTTTTTCTTATTTACAAAGTTAATAACCTTTTTATTAATTTAAAAAGTAAATATAACAAAGAAATACAATTTTATTGATCAAATTAATAATTTATTTGTCAAAATAATAAGATGTAATTAGAGAAATAAACTTTTTTTTCGTATATATTATTTCATACACATTAAATGATTTTATGTTCAGAGTTTGTGACTTGAAAACTAGAAAATAAAATGTAAAGGAAGACTTTTCAGAATTACTTACGGGTTGGTTAAGGGATCGCTTCCCTTTGCTAGAATGGTAACAAAAGCTTGCAAGATTGGTAGATCGTTGTTCGCTTTCAAATATCTTCCCAAATTTGGACCACATACCCTATTTTGTATAAGCAAAATTATTATAATTTTTATAAAATTCTGATTGTAATATGTAGATTATTAAGGTTATGGACGAATTTTAATTAATAATTTTAAAATGATTAAACTATTATATTAAAAACAAATATAATTTCAATGTTAAATTTATATATATTAGAATTTATTTTTCACATATTACATAGTATTATGTTTACCATTCCAAATAAATTTATATTAAACATTATAACAAATTTTGATGTCTGAGGTATATTTATAGGGTTAAATATGTTTTTAGTTCCTTAAGTATCATACGATTTTGGGTTTAGTCCTTACTCAAAACTTTGATGGTTTTTAGTCCTCATAATTTTGAAACTCTTACTATTAGTTCTTAAAAATGAACGGCGTTAACTTTTGTTTGATGTGGCAAACGGCGAGACCACGTCTTATGCTAGCTTGCCTCTTCACTCTCTGCCACGTTGCTTGACAACTTCGTTCCGGCAACAGGTATCTGCTCTTGCACATGTACTGTTTGGCCTTTGTTGACATCAGTTGAATCACTTGGATCAATGCCATTTGTGTCCTCCTTTGCTCCATCTGCATTCCCATTATTCACTGTTTCTGGAGTTGCACCTGAGTTTATGATATTCAGAAGTTGGGTAAGGGGTGGCAAGGCTTGGACTGGTACACCATGGGGACGCACTAATAGGCCCCTTGTTGTAGCTTTCTTCCTAACTTCAACAGTTGCACGTGCAACCCTTTCATCAATTCCTCTTCCTTTAAGGAGGGCCTCACCCATTATTGCAGCATTCAGGGATTTGTTTGTAGATACACTTGAACTTCCAGATCCCCCATCAATTGCAGTAGCTTTGAATGCATGAATCAAATCAGGGTGTGCCTGTCACAGTACAAAATCCTTTTTCAATAATTGGAATCACAACACTATATCAAAGAAACATATAAACAAAAATTCAATCTCAACAAGCTCCCATGCAACAACCCCATCCTCTATCAACGCAACCTTCAACGCGCAAAATCCTTGCAAGCCGCGACATCCTCACTCACATCATCACCGTCATCCAGAGGCACCATCACCTGCAACACAACAGAAACTCCATTCACCACCTACAAGAGAGCAACCCTTCCCTTCTCGCGTTCTTGGCTCATGACGGCGTAAGATAGAAGAGCAAAATCGTGGTACAGGTGCAGGGGCAAGTTTCCCCAATCTGGGAAACCCTAATTTAGGGGTGGAAGGGGGCTAACATGTGTCATATTCTTATTGGCCAAATAAAAAGAAAAGCAACGTGGCAGAGAGTGAAGATTGAAGCTGGCATAAGATGTGGCCTCGCCGTTTGCCACATCAAACAAAAGTTAACATCATTCATTTTTAAGGACTAATAGTAAGAGTTTCAAAACTATGAGGACTAAAAGCCATCAAAGTTTCGAGTAGGGACTAAACCCAAAATCGTGTGATACTTAAGGGACAAAAAACATATTTAACCCTATATTTATATTTTAAAATCTATTTATATAAAGATTTATTATAAAAAAAATATAAATACAAAGCATGAAAATCACAACAAGAAGCCTTTAATAAAAAAAATTACATGTCAAAGATATGTAAACTATATTTATTAGAAAAATATTTAAAATAATTCATAAAGATAAAACATTAATCTACTTTTATTTATTAATTTATTTATTAGCATAATAAATTTCTTTGAAAAATATGAAAAGTTACATATAATTGAAATTTCATTTTAATTTATTATTTTTACTTATTCTTGAAACTAATAGATTAAAACTATTGGCTAAAAAATAATAATGAATAAAGTATTTATCAATACAATTGTCTATTCAAAGTGTTGAACGAAATATAGCACTTTGAGGTACATATAGTCTAACATACATGATTTACAAATTATGTCTGATATAATGAAAACATTTAAGTAAGCATTGAACTTAGTAATGAATATCAAGATTTAATAATCAAACAATATTGAGCCAATAAACGTCTAAATGAAATTAGTCATATCAGTATAATGCACTAAACACTATAAATGAAGGATAATGATATCTAGACAACATTTTTCTGACAACATTTGAACATTTATTATGTGTCAATCTATGATTGGTCAAAAATCACTTCACAATCAATAATAATAATCATAAACATTATTGTGGAGTGATTTTTGACCAATCACAGATTGACACGTAATCAATGTTCAAATGTTGTCAGAAAAATGTTGTCTAAATATCATTATTCATAAATGATATATGAATATTTGATATCACAACTGCATCTAATGTGTAAACTTAAAAAGCGTTAAATAGTATAAAGCTCCTAACAGAACGCTTAATCGCCATAACGTCTGAACAAAAAGACAAAGCATCTGAAGACAAGTAAAAATAAATGTTCTTACAATTTACTCAAAATAGAGAAGCATCAAACAATTATATCAAGCATCATGCATAAGCACTTAAGCTATCTAACGCACCAAATGGCTAGATCGTCTAATGGTTTGAATGCATGTATGTTCAAGTACTTTTTGGTCTGTTATGTTGTGCTATATTTTTTTGTGCAGATTATCAACTTTATTCAAAAACCTACTCAGAATCAAAAGAATGTTTAGAGACATAAGGATATTCAAAAGAAAGTTTCGTACACGCCTTTTGTCTGTCTCATCTGTATATAGCATAATTGCTCCACAATAAAACAAGATAGCTTTTGACTTTATCATATAGGCTACATACCTAGATAAAAGTCAAAACTCTGAGTAATAATCATCTCTCGAAGAAGACTATATAAAGAGGACTTGCAAAGAGAAAGAAAAACAAGAAAAAGAAAGAAAAGAGAACAAGTCCTTGAATCATTACTCTGTTTTATCTCTAAGTTCATATCGTCTAAAACCTTCGTTCAAAGAGAAAGAACTTTTACAAGATTTTAGAAGTTCTTAGTATTATTCATATATCCTCTCTATGAGAGTTGTTTTATGTCTTGTAAAGAAACTAAAAACACTTGTGTTATATTTAGAAGTGAATTCAAACACTTGTATTATTTAACTCAGTGAGGTTAAATGTTTTAGATGAGGTTGTCTAGTGTGGATATCAGAAGTGATTAATCTCGTTCTAGTTAGGTTGACTAGGGTTGAAACCAAGAATGCTTGATAATACTTGGTATATACCAGTAGTGATATGTACCCAATATAATCTTTGTAAAAGATTAATGAAACTCTTAAAATATCTTAAGGGAGATTAGACGTAATTCAAATTAAACGAACTCGTATAAAAATACTTATACTATTGTTTTTCTTGTTTAAAACGTTTTCCTAAATATTTTATTAAAAATACATATATCTATTGTCCAACTCCTAATATAGTGTTTTCCTATATTTTAATATTATTCTCATTAACATTCCAACCTTTGTCTTTATCCTAAGAAAAACATTAAGAAATATAAATCCGATGAGATTGAGAGATTAAGACTATCCAAATTATTTTAAGATCCACTTTATAAGAAGATCTTACAAAAATTATTGTTTTTCAAATGCCAAATAATAATAATAGTAATAATTACCAAATTTACAAACTAATGTGATGACCACTCTAAGTTATGTGGCAGTTTCCGTATTCATATGTCTATATCCTACCTAAATGTTAGGAAACAGTTTTTATATCTAAAATTGGTATAACTAATTTTCTTATTAAACAAACAGCAGTGGAAATATGTGTTGTGGGAAAGCCTAATTTGGTTATTTATAACGTGATGGCGTGTTCTTGCGAGTTGGCAACAACGAAAATGGTAAAGTATGATCTGACACACATGTAGAGAGAAATATCTATAAAAATTATCTAGAAACAAGCAGAGAAAAGTCATCATTATTAGCGTACCACTCATACTATCCAATATAAGAAATAATTTCTAAGTTAGATCCCCAAACTTCTTTCCGTTTAATGAATATTAAACTGAAATGAGACAAGGACTAAGGAAAATAACATAAATAATTGTTTTTTTTTATCTATGATGTTGTAGTCACTAGTACAAAAACGCTGTTTAACATCGGTTAATTTGGACTTTTAACGTCACTTTTACAACCGACATCTAAATGGGTGACGTCTATGGGACGTCGAAATTCATCAGAACTGACGTCCATATAAACGTCAGTTAATGATATCCACCGACATTTATATAGACGTCTGCTTATACTCACACCGAAGTCGAATTACTCTATATAGACGTCCACCTATGATTAAACCGACGTCAACTTGAATATATAAAGAGCTTTAAAATGACACTAACCGACGTCTATGTTGTTATAGACGTCGGACATGGATTTAACCGACATCTAACAACGACTTTGTGTTTTAGTGCAGTTTTGATCCAGACTTTCGGTAGCATTGTGCAACACTCTTCTCTCGCTAGTTTCCCCACAAAAAAAGCTTGCGTCTTTTGAATCTTCTAGTGCTTTCAACCCAAAATCGAACCTGCGTCCATGGCTACTTCCAATTATTCAACCGCAACAGAAAAAAATTACAGTGTCGATAAGTAGACAAGGACCCAAGTTCCATTTTGGGTCGGAAGAACTAGAAAACTCAAAAGATCGTCACTCTTTTAGTGAGGAAACTAGCAAAGGGAGAATGTTGCACTATGTTACCGAAAGAGTGGATCAAAACTGCACTAAAACACAACACACAAAAAATTTAGTCAGTTGAACGACAAGATAATCGATAAAAAACTAAAGAAAGTTTAAACGGTAAGCATAAGAAAAACCACGCACCGGGGATGAAGAGAGAAAAAGGAGAGGACGAAGACAATGACGTTATGACAAAATACAATGCAATGCCGGAAGAGATAAAAAGTAGAGGTGCGCAAGGGAGTAAAAGAAGAGGAGAACCAAAGAAAAGGAGAAGAAATGAAGATGTGATCAGAAACTGAGTGGTTAGAAGGGTTTGCGGTTTATTTAAAATGAAATTGGGTGTCGGTTGCGCCAGAAACCGATGTCTATAGACGTCAGTGTTTGATTGGGATCCGACGTTTATTCTTCTTAAAGAAGCTGAAAAGATTGACGCTTGATTTTCTATCAAGGTAATTCATGTCGGTGCCTCTCCTAGCCGACGTCTAAAACCCTCGAATTTGGTGAAAATATTCAATTACAGGAACGTAGACGTCGATTACGTTCCGAACCGACGTCTAAATTGAAGGATTTTTGTCTTCTCGCCTTCCATATAGGCCTTAGACGTCGCCGTTTGACTACGTGATGTCTAAGCGCCTGGGAATTAGGTGAACAACATTAATTGTAGCCCTAGTCGACGTCGCTTGTTCAGGGGATCTGACGTCTATTCCTCGTCTGAAGCTGAACCGTTTGACGTTTGATTTCCTGTCAGAGACTGAAACGTCGGTGCCTTTTTCTAGACGACGTTGAATTGTCTGTCTTATCACATACCTCAGACAATTTGACGTCGGTTTGAGGCAGGTGCGACGTCTATCATGTCATAGACGTCGCCTAACATCGAAACGAACATCTAGTTTATCAATATATTTACGATAATGCCACCGTGCAATAACAGACGTCGATTTATCACGAAACCGACGTCTGATGGGTGACGTTAAACAACATTTTTGCACTAGTGAGTGTTTTAAAATACGGATGAGTGTAAAGCCCAAAAAAAAATTTAAAATAAAATAAAATCTGTAGCAGTTGGAAAAATGTCCTTTAAGTTGTGTGTGAATGAATAGGTGAATTTATAATTTGTTGTTTTATCTATATAAGTATTATAAATTGATAATGGTGTGTTTGAAAGGGTTATATTGCTATATTTGTGTGTAGATTTCAGCGAAGTTGTTCTGATCTAGTGGTTGGGGCGTACTGTGGATTAGTTTTAAAAGGTGAATTTTTATAGAAGAAAGTAAACAGTAATAATGTGAAATAAATATAAAAAGTTTATATGTGTCGAAATATATCTTTTATCTTATTTTGTTGTTTTAAAAGTATGGTTGGGGCCCGCGAGTTATTACGAAGGTATATAGTAAAAAGACAAAGTGGCATAGCCACGGTTTTGGTAAAAGGAGAATAAAAAGAAAAAGAGGTTTAGGTTGTTTTGTGGTTGTACGTAGTACAATTATGTTATTATAGTATTATACTATTAGTAAAACTTATGATATATTATAGTATATAATTATAAAATATTGATTTTTAATAATTTTTTACCACAATTATGATTAGTTGGTTTTTTTTAATATACAAATTAATAAAATAATGACATATTATTAAAAAGTTATTAAAAAATTATTACTAGTACATAATTATATTAACAAAAACTATAATATATTTTTAAATTGGAACTTCTAAATTTTGTCTTATGACGTTGGTTGTTTTGAGATGCATGTTACAGGGTGGATAGAGAAAAAGAGATAAAACACAAATAAGGGTGGTTTGGAGGGTTGTTTAAAAAGGAGGAAAATAGTGTTGTGATAAACAAAAACCAAATTATTATGTTTCCTTTGTTCTTTGTGTTCCTTATTTTTGTGTTCTGAAATTTTAGGTCGAGTTTTTTTTCTGACTTCTTTCTAGAACTTTCAAACTTGTTTCATTCTTTCTCTTTCTTGCCATGTGAGACTTAATATGGTATCAAGAGCATAGATTCAACAGATCTTGGTGTGTAAGTGTGTATTTTACTGTCTCTTCAAATACTGTCTCTTCAACACAACAAAGTATTCTCTATTTTACACTCTTTGCCTTTGTTGAAGTATGTATTTAAGTACTCACAAGTGTTGTCAAACACAACAAAGTATTTTCTATTTTACACTCTTTTCCTTTGTTGAAATATATTTAAGTACTCTCAAAATGGATCACTCGGCTTATGGTCCATTAACGGTTGATCACTCAGTGAGTCAACCCAACCCGACTCATTTACTAGTGAGTTAAAAAAATGTAATCTTGGTCCGACCTACTCTGAATTAGTGAGTCAGTCACTTACTTAATTGCAAGTTATTTTTTAAATTCAGAAAAAATTACAATTTTTTAATTCAAATTTAAATAGTTTCACTCTAAAATGATGTTAAATAATTCCAAAGACAATTTAAAATAAAAGAAATTAACTTACAACTCAAATATAATCCACAAACCCCAAAAAAAAAAGTAAATAAGTTTATAATATTGATAATTTTTGTGTCACTTAACCATTATAATATTAGAGTCTTCAATGGATAATTTTATAATATTTTGTTCTTTTGAAACATTTTTTCTTTATTCCAATTTATAATATAATAAAAAAAATGGTTAACTAAAATTATTAAAACATAAAATAGTAAATAATTAAATTAAGTTAGGTAAATTGGTGAACCAACATGACTCACCACAAATTTAACTTAGATAAACCAGATGCTAAGTGAACCAGGTTAAAATCTAGTCCGTGTCAAAAAATTTATTTTTCTCAAATCTAATTCGACTTGAACATGTAACTAAGTTGACCCGCGATTTCTAACCATTTGTACATCATGAACTCACATATATTTAAGTACATGGAGTGATTTCAATTTTATATATTTATCTTGTTTTGTTTTAAATTATTAACATATTTTTTAATTTGTTTGATATTTTATTTTGAAGTTTATATAATTATAATTCTTTCATATTTAACGTTTAGAGAAGAAGGGACGTATTTTTTTAATATTGAACGTTTGGTAGTATTGTATTTATTTGTTGTATTTAATTGTTTAATAAATGTTTAAGTGGATAAGGATGAAACTATAAATATAAATGTTTAATTTTAATAATTTGTTTAATTTGATATTTTTCATAATATCATCTAAACAATAGACTGTATTTGGAAATCTTAGTCATCACTTTCAGTCACCACACTTCCAACAATACCACGAGCAAGCTTAAATTCTTTCGAATAACCGATTTTCATTATTTCAAAATAAAATAATTAATTTAAAATGTAATTGGTATTTTGATCTTATAAGATTTATTTAATATGATCTTTTAAAAAAAATTTATTTATTAAAAATATTTAACGTTCTGGTAAGTTGGTGCTAACATGTTTTTTAAAGTAATATTAGTTTTATCCAACTGACCTTATTATTCTTTAAAACTAAAAAAATAATTTCATGAAATTTGTCAGTGTTTGATTTCTGACTCGAAAGACCTTCTTATTAATCTACAAAGTTAATGACCTTTTTTTTCTTATTTACAAAGTTAATAACCATTTTTATTAATTTAAAAAGTTAATATAAGAAAGAAATGCAATTTTATTGACCAAATTAATAATTTAGAGAATTGAACTTTTTTTTTCGTATATATTATTTCATACACATTAAATTATTATATATTCAGAGTTTGTAACTTGAACACTAGAAAATAAAATGTAAAGGAAGACTTTTCAGAATACAGGTTGGTTAAGGGTTCGCTTCCCTTTACTAAAATGGTAACAAAAGTTTGCAAGATTGGTAGATCGCTGTCAAATATCTTCCAAATTTGGACCATATACCCTATTTTGTATAAGCAAAATTATTATAATTTTTATAAAATTCTAATTGTAATATGTAGGTTATTAAGGATATGACGAATTTTAGTTAATGATTTTGAAATGATTAAACTATTATTTTAAAATAAATATAATTTTAATGTTAAATTTCTATATATTAGAATTTATTATTATTATTATTATTATTATTATTATTATTATTATTATTACCAAATTTACAAAATAATGTGATGATCACTATATAGTATGTGGCAGTTTCCGTATTCATATATCTATGTCGTACCTAAATGTTAGGAAACAGTTATTCTAGTGATTATATCTAAAATTGGTGTATATTGGTATAACTAATTTTCTTATAAATAAACAGCGGTGGAAGGAAATATGTGGTGTGGGAAACCCTACAAAAATGGTATAAAGTATATGATTTGACATTTGGGATAAATATCTAAAAACAAGCAGACAAAAGACAAACATTATTAACGGACCACTCATATTACAATGACTATCCAATATAAGAAATAATTTCTAAGTTAGATCACCAAACTTCTTTTCCTTTTAATGAATATGTATATATTCTTGCATTGTTTTGGATATTAGTTAAATTATTTAAAAACTAAAAATTGCAAGAAAAATATATATTACAAAAGTTTAATGTAAAAGGATTTATTTGATATTTTTAGTTTCAAATTTTAAGATAAAAATTATAATTGTATAATTTTAAAATAAAGTATTAAATAGTAATTTCACGATTGAATCCTCAAATTTAATAATAAGATATTTCCTTGTGACAAAAATAAATAATAAATAAAAATATTTAAAATAAAAAAAATGATTAAATGTGTGTTTTAAAAATGATTTAATCAAAGGTTTTTATTTTTTATATTTGAAATGTAAACAAAATTACACAAATGAGAAAAAAAAATGTAGTTGCGTTTAGATACGAGTAAATTTTGTGAATATATACATTAAACGTAGAAAATAAAAAATTACATAAAAAATGCTATTAAACTGAAATGAGACAAGGTCTAAGGAAAATAGTATAAATAATTGTTTTTTTACTTAATAAACTAATGATGTTTTTTAGTATAAATTAATGATGTTTTTAGTATCAATTAATGATGTTTTTAGTGTTTTAAAATAGGGATGAGTACTCTTGATATTGTTGTTGTGTTGCATATAGATTTGATAATCCAATCATGTTATCTCACCTTGAAGATTAAAGACTTGGTTGATTAGGTAGGTGTTTTGATTATATTGTATTTTTATTAGTTTTTTTTCCCATAGTTTGATGTTGTCATTATTTTTAGAAAACTACTTGAATTTGGTTTAGAACTTAACATGATATTAAAAAAAATTATTTAATTAAAATATGTTTTTAATTTGTTAAAATGTTCATAAGAGGCTGACCTTGGTAGTGACATATAGAAAGACCTTGGCGCCCCTCCAATTTTTTTTTGTATATTTATATAAATTAATATATAATTTTTTTTAAAATTTTAATATATTTTATATACATTCAGTATCTCAATTTTTTTTATGTATCTATATAAATATTTTTTCACTATTAAAATATTTATTGAAAATCCGCTACTTTATATATATATATATATATATATATATATATATATATATATATATATATATATATATGAAGAATATTTTAATTAATTAAATATTTGTTTTAATCAATTAAAATTACTTAGAATCAGTTCTAAATACAATTTTGTAATATATTAAAACAATTTTTCAATAGATTAAACTTTTATATGATTTCTCATAAGGTTTTAGGATACTTTATTATAATCTATTAAAATGTAGTTTTAATGAATTTCGCAAGTAAGTTAAAATAATAATCTATTAAAACTGACAATTTTAAATTTTTTATATTTATCTCATTTTGGCTTCTTTTAAATACTGTTTTTGAACAGATATTTTCAAGAGTCTGTTTTACTTTGGAGAAGCAAAAACAAAGTTCTTGGAGTAATTTTCTCGATATTTTGAAGATCATTTAGCTGCGAAAAGAGCAACTCAAGTTTTGTTCACTTAAGATTGTGCTGTTATTGGTGTTGAGAAATTGTGTTAAGAAGTAGATTTTAAATTTAACATTCAATCTTATAAGTGGATTTTAAATCTAACTCAATTTCACAAAATCAGTTTGTAGGATGATCTTTGCATCTACTTATATATATATATATATATATATATATATATATATATATATATATATATATATATATATATATATATATATATATATATATATATATTGTTCCGGTGTGAAACTGAGTCACCAAACCTATACAACTTCCTCTCCTTAGACCGTCTGCTAATCCCGAAGTGTATCCTCCGACAGTCTACCTTCTCCCTTCTCCTGTGTCCGATGCGTCCGGAGGGTACCTGCCAAAGGCACTCCGATGCTTAAGTTAGTTAGGTTATCCGACCGGATGTCTGAACTCAGAAGTCCATGTGTAATAAATAAACCTACTTACCTGGTACCTCTGACATGTATTTATAGTGCTGGATATGGACTTAGTATTAAGGCAATCTTAATCGAGGCTCAATCACAGCCTAATCACTTTAAGCATGTAATTATCTTAATTATCTTGGTCTTATCTTAATCATGCAGACCGTCCACATCTTACCATCCGGTTCCTTTCATTTAGTCTGGCCGGCCGTTTTGCAGGGATAACTGACTGCTTCCATTTAGATGTTTTCAATAGACTGGTTTGTCTTGACCAGTAGACCGTCCGGTTCTATTTCAGACGGTCGACCGGTAGTTCCTAGTATATATATATATATTAAATTGATTTTATCTCTAATCGACGTGAAACTTTTAATTGATCTTGTAAGATACAATATCTGTATTCTTTTTATCAAACAACAGTAATAATTCAATTAACTCCTCTTGAACTTAGCTTTTCTTTCTAACAATTGTAGGTACTAGTTCTTACTCGAAACCTGATCATGTCTTCTAAAAATGGTCGAGAACAAATGACCTTTTGGTGAAGCTGCTTTTATAAATAGACAACCCATGTTTGGAGCTCTGAATTATCAATTTTTGTTCAATTTTTTGAATATGAAAATAAGAAAGCTCAACATGATTATATGAACAATAATATTATTACATCATCTACCCATTGGACCATTGCGTCACTCACAACAATGAACAACCACCACACAACATAATAATGTCATGTTACTTACAAAAATGTTACGACACATTATTTAAGTTTGTTAATTTGAGCTCAGATATAAATTCAAATACCTAAAAAATTATTCTTGTGTTAATAATTAAAGATAACTAATAAAGTTTTTTGATGAAAGTGGCCTATGAAAATAACTCATATTTTAATACAAATGCTATGAACTGTCTAAATAATAATAATAAAATTAAACCAAGATTAGTAGAAAACAATCAAATATTTAATAAAAAAATCTCATTATGTTAAGATCTATTTAAACGAACTTTGCAGATTTAAAAGAAAAAAAACCAGAAAATAGTATTTTTTTTTCTTAAAGTTAAAATTAATGAGTATAACCTAATTTATAGAGATTCTTGTATAATTTTTAAATATTTGTTTTTAATTACATAACCTAATTTTAACTTGTAAAGAAATAGCATTTTTTTTATTTCATTAGTATTTTTGAAAAAAAAAATGATATAAATATATGATAATTCCATACAATATATTTAAGATTCTAATTTTAAGCAGTATATTTGATTGGAATGGATAAAATAGATTAATTGAATTAAAGTATTGTAAAATTTGAACCAAATTTTAAAAGTAGTTTAAGGAAACTGAATGGAATTTAACTATGATTTTTTAACCATTCTAAATTGTTTGAACTATATGAATTTTTATTATATATTACCGCTAGACGTCTTATTCAATATATATTTTTCACATAAATTATAGTTCAATTTATATTAAACAGTGCTATTTAAGAGTAATTCAAACTTTATAAACCAAAATAATAGAACAATCGAGTACAGTTTTTATTTTAAATAATTCAATTCTTTCATGTGATCGAAATGTAGTAAAATTACTGAGAAAATTACGAATAATATTTTTTGAAACATGTAATTTCATGATTTTTAAAAATTTATTTGTGATGTATTGTGTAAGTCTCTTAAAATGTAATAGGACTTCTCGAATTGTATTCGGAAATTTTAGAACTAGAAAAAAAAAACTTTGAAAGAGTTTATATAAAGAATATAATATAAGAGTTAAAATACCATAAAGTAAGAGATCTGGAAAATAAAAGGGAGAAGAATTTGTAAGAAAGAGAACTTCCAAAATTAGAATGAAAATAAGGAAGAACTATCGAATGTTTTCGGAACTAGATGATGTATGTGGTTTTTCCGTGTTGAGCCAAGGTGCTAAGGATCGTCTTTTATAGATGAAGGTAATGGAAATGGTCAACAAATAAAGCATGAAATCAAGAGGGAATCCTGCATTTTGTTATTGAATATAACCAAAAAGTTGTATTTTTTGTGGAGCATGTTTTCGTGTTTTGGTGAAAAATAAGGAACCCACCAATAGTGTTCATACACAAGCCTGGTCCTAAATAGCTCTACCAATCATGTATGTGATTTTTTCAATAATAAAATACTAAGTTTTATATCAATCCCTCACATATTCTAAAAGTGCAAATAATTAGAAAGAAAGAAAATTTATCCTGGATTTCATAAGATGTAACGTATCATAACAAATATAGCAAATTATATAAATCAGTCTTAAATCGAGAAACTTAACACACAGTGTAGTTGGTATAACCCCCACAATCAAGCTAGTATACGAACCAAAGACACTGTGTGTTAGAGGTTTATCAATCACAATACACCACTACAATCCTTATTGTTATCGTTATGTTGCACTTATTAGGCCATGCGCATGCCCGATATTTATGAGTGCTCTAAAGATCGTGCCAAGATCTCATGCAAGGGATCCCACTCGACACTCATATAGGTGATTTCATCAAGTGTATGCTATAAATCATACACCACCCATAAGGGATATGAAAATCATTAAAAACTTTGTTTAAGCTAAATTTTTTTTCCCCATATAAAATTTTAATGACAAAGCTTAACCTCTCATAATGTCATATCTAGCACTTTCACACACACACGCACACACACACACACACCATAGGAATGGACATAATTGATTAAAATTTATTTAGTGCTATCAGAACTAACAAGTGACTTGTTTTTACACCCTTCAGGTTGAGTCATATAAATTTCTTCCTCCAAATCACCATTCAAAAAAAGTTGTTTTAACATCCATTTGGTGTATCACTAGTTTATAAATAGTTGTTAGAGCTAACAACACTCCAATGAAGGAAATCCTAGTCACACGAGCAAAGGTATCAAAATAATCTATGTTAGGTTTTTGAGTGAAACCTTTTGCTACTAATCTTGCCTTATATTTCTCTATGGATCCATCTAGGTGCTACTTTTTCTTAAAGATCCATCTACAACCAATGAGTTTTGCTCCGTTAGGCAAATATACTAAAGTCCAAGTATTATTTTTCTGAATTAATTCAATTTCAGTCCTAATGGCTTTATCCCAGTATTTTGCATCAGGAGCATTAATAGCCTCTACAAAGCTAGTTGGATCATTATCAACGAGATAAGTATAAAAGTAATCTCCAAAGGAAGTTTCCTTTCTTTGTCTTTTACTTCTTCTTAAACCCTCACTCATGGCATCACTGTCATTATCAATAGGTTCAAATGTCTCACTAATTTTTTAAGGGAAAAATATGTTAAAAAAACTAAACATTTTTTGTCTCCATTATAGTGTTACGTTCACATCACTTTTGAGAACGAGAAACCTATATGAAGCACTATGTTCGACATAGCCTAAGAACATGTAATAAGATGTGTTAGAGCATATTTTCCTTTTCTTAGGATCGGGTAACATCACCTTAGCTAGGTATCCTCACACTCTTAGATATTTAAGGTTAGGTTGGTAACCACTAGTAGAAAAATGTCTTTCTATAACTACCTATATTATAACGTACAAAAATTATGCGTTATAATAGAGATGTATTATAACGTACTTTTATAAATAAGTTATAATATGAAATGCGGTGGCAAACTTGTAAATAAGTTTAAAACATATTATAACGTAGTTTTATAAATTCGTTATAATATCAAAAGCGGTGACAAACTTGTAAATAAGTGCAAAATGTATTATAACGTAGTTTAAAACCAATTCTTTGGCTCAATATTTTTAATGAGGGAATATAGGAACTTGCAATTGCTTGAAGCATCTTTTGTCATATTTTGCAACTATGATGATTTTGCTTTAGATGATCAGTTATTTGTTCACTCTCAAAAAGAACAAATTTACTTACCCTCGGTCCTTCTTCGGGTTTGTAATTGTCATGAGGTTCTTGCTCTCTCTTACTTGGAAAATCCAGAGAATGGTAGGAATGCTCATGTAACTTTTAATCTTGGGAGCTGCATCAATCAAATTTTCAATATTTTTTGTTATAAGAAATAATTTATTGTTAAAGAAATCTATGATCATTGTATAAAATAAATCTATATGTTCATTGTGGCTTCCAACTGAGAGAAGATATTCTTTCTCATAGTCTAAATTTTATTGCTTATATTTAACTATTATATTATTGCTTTTAATTCTAGCATGAATATATGGCTTATAATTGTCTTATAATTATATTTTTTATTCTTTCATAACAATTGTAGGCTATTTATTATCTTGAGAAGGGGGAGTCTGTTTTTGTTGTTGCTCACACATCAGCTGGAAAAACTGTAGTTGCCGAATATGCATTTGCTTTAGCATCAAAAGTATGCTCTGAATCTTTACTATTCATGAAGTTTCTTTGTTTCTTTTCTTTTTCTTCCCGACAGCTTAACTGCATAAGTCATGAACCATATTGTTCAATACCATTTATATATAACAGTGCTCTTTTTCTACTATCGATGATATTTTGACTTAGTCTTACAATATTGTTAAGCTTTTCTGTATTAAAANTTTCCATTGGGCAACTACCTGCTCTGTCCCAATTGCACACAAAATGATAATTTTATACTTTTTATCATTGGTTTTTGACAAGTGTACACATGGCCTTGGAAATTAAGTTGGAGGGCAGTAGGTAAATGGTATGACAATTTCTTTCTTTCTTTATTTGCAACAAAAATTGGTTATGTTTGTGATGTTCGGTAATTAAGTAGAGTATTGGTGTGACCTTGCTGATGAAGTTATAAGATGTGGTGATAATTTGATGGAAAAGTTTGCTCACGAGGCAGGCATGAGAATAAAATTAAAGTATATAGCAGCTAGCTAAGCTAAGCCAAGAGAGTAGAATAGTTGTGTTCTCTAGAAACAATAAACCACACAAATATAAGGTTGTTCTGCAGAATCATTTTCATTCAAGGTATTCCTACTATTTTGACTAAACATATTTATTCCATTTTCAGATATTTAATATTGATATATATGTTAAAATCTNATATAGTGATATATTATTTATTGGTTTTCTATANTTGGACTTATTCTGCANGGCGCTGANGGTGTTCTAGTTCTAGGAGGTTTTGGTGATAGAGGAGTGCAAGGGGCTAAGTATGCTCGAGAACATAATGTTCCATTTTTGGACATTTGCTTGGATATGCAAATTGTTGTCATTGAGTAGAGATTTATTCTTGGGCAGATGATGTGAATCAACAGTGTATTATTGCTGAATCATTTAAATTTGCATAATATGAATGATGTATTAAATATTAGACTATTTGAAATGAAATTTATTTTGTTAATTTCATTAAATTTGTTTATTTGAGGCTATATTAATTATAAATTGATTGGATGAGAGGATAATAAATGTAATAATTAATTTTTATTTTTTTTTAAAAAAATATCATATATTATAACGTAAAAGAACTCTTACGTTGTAATACTTTCTACCCTATTATAACGTACTTGAGAAATTACATTATAATATGTTTGATATATTATAACGTACTTCAAAAACTATGTTATAATAGGTTCTACATATTATAACGTACTTCAAAAACTACGTTATAATAGGTTTGACATATTATAACGTACTTCAGAAACTACGTTATAATAAGTTCGACATATTATAACGTAAATTTTTGTTACGTTATAAAATGTGCAGACTTACTATATCGCCCAAAACTATATCCCTAGAAACTACGTTATAAAAAGTCATTTTTGTACGTTATAAAAAGTCATTTTTCCACTAGTGAACCTTTACATAGCTCATAGGGAGTTTTACCAATTTTCTTATGAGGTATTCTATTTTGTAAAAAACATGCTGTAAGCAAGGCTTTTCCCCAAAGGTTTTTAGGTGCACAAAAACTAATAAACAAGGCATTCGTCATTTTCATTGATTTTATCACCAAAGATCACTGAATACATTATAACATGCAAAACTCAAACAACAAAGCACATACCACACCCATCTCCATAACACGTCTAATGAAGTTGTGTCACACATTTGTATTCAACTAATGCAATATTCTAGAGAATTTCTCTATAGGACCTTTGGGAGAAATGAAATGATCACAAAACCAAACCTCAAATACATGAAAAACACAAAATTTAGTCAATATCCAAGCCACAACATAAAAAATAATTACATCTTAATCAATAAAAAAAATTTACCTGCAACATGAACACATCCATCAACATACAAGTTGCTTATACCTTTTCCTTTCTTCAAAGCTATATAAGCTTTGCATAAACTACATAACAAATATCAATAAACTATACTACCCTAATAATGATTACCCAAACGACCTAAATTGTCAACAATATTAAACAAAATTAGAAACACTTTTATGCTACTTTTAGGAATTAAAACTTCATATATCCCTACCAAAATGTACAAGCTACAAAAATGTGATAAAGGGAAGTTTTCATGTTCTTCCAACAAAAAATCGTATATCAATTTTAAATCATGTCTTCACCAAAGTATTTCCCACACTTATTACCTTTTACTTTCTCCTTTAACTTAATATCTTCTCCATCTAAACTCAACCTTAATCCTAAACAGAAATCATTTTCGTTGAATTGGACAACTCTATCTCCAAATAAAAACCCACCACTCGAATCAACCCATCTAACCAATAACTCATTCAAAATATTCCTACCAAGCTTAACATGATTAGTCAAATCTAAAAACCATCGAAATGACGTCTTCTTAATAAGTGACATGTGCTCCTCGGTCAATCTTTCATTCAAACTACAAACGTAATTGGTTTTGAAAGAATGACGAACACACAACTACATCAAAGAAAACAAATAAAAGGCAAATCGAAAACGCAAATAAAAGGCTACATAACGAAAACACAGCAGCAAAAACGAAAAGGCAAATCGAAAACGCAAATAAGAAAAGGGAAAAATCCATTTACCTTGCTCAAACCACCAACGTCACCAGAGGATTTCATTGCGCACAATACCGTCAACAGAATGCTTCCAAAAAGTCAAAACTTTAACACAAAGGGGAGCTTTTGGTTCATCCCACGCAAATTAAAAGGTGGAGCAAAGGCTGAAGAGACAATGAACAATCAGAAAATGGAGAGAAAACGAAAATGAGGACTATCCAAGAATGGAGAGATGAAGAACGAAGATGGGTAATTTTAAAATCTAACAAATTCTGAATCCTAAACTCTTCTTCACGACACCATTTTGCAAAAAAAATAAAATTATTTCAAATGAATCAACCATGTACTGACACGTGACATTGTAAAAAAGTTGGGAAAAAAGGATTGTTAATATATCAGATCTTCTGGCCTACTAGTTATTTTAACACATTTAAATTTATATTATTTTTTTCGTATTTTATTTTAAAATAATTTTTCTCACAATTTTTCATTTTTTTCTTTGTTATATATAGAGAAATTTACAAATAAAAAATAAATTATATAAACCAAAATTAATTTATATAGAAAATATAGGTTAAAATAATCTGTTAGTCGTTCTATTTATTCAACATTTTTAAATAATTTATTATATTTTAATTGGTTTTAATTGAATTTTCATTTTTTAAAAATGTAATAATTAATTCTATTTTGTTAATATTATAATAACATTTTTAAATATACGCTACATGTTAATTCATGATATTTTTTATTTTTTAATTATTTTTTGTCATTGTATCGTATCACATATTTTTTAATCTTAAACTAATACCTTTTTTTTTTTTTATTTTGATTGAATTCAGTTTCATTTTCTTTAAATCGAATAATTATATAAAATTGATATTTAAATTTATTTAAATTTTGCTTCAAAATTCTAAATATATTTATTTTAAATTGTAGTAAAATTGTTTTAAAATTTTATATTTGAATTTATTAAATTGTTATTCTTATATTAACTGTAATATTTGTATAAATATTCTTGATATTGAATGTTATACAAATATTTAAAATATGAATTTATAAATCTATATAAGTTTATATAAAATTATTTAAAATAGAAATTCAAATAAAAAACAATATTAAAGTTTGATTTAATAAAATATCAACACAAATTCATTTAAAATTTTAAAACAAATTGTAAAATATAAATTTAAGTAAACTCAATTGTTAAAAATATTTAATTAAAATATCTTTATAATATTTATATAAAATTTAATTTTGGTTAAAAAAGACAAAATTTTTTAATTTTGAAAAATAAACAAAATTGAATTAAAATAACAAAAAATTCTTAATAAAAATAAATAATTAATAAAAAATATAAAAACATATTACCATATCATACGTATATAATATTAACATAAATGGTCTAATTTTTAAATATTTTAAAAAATAAAAATTCAATTAAAACCAATCAAAATATTCAAACTTATTTGAAAATTTTTAAAAATATAAGAAAAGAAAATATTTTAACAAAAAAGTATGATATACTTTCTTCTTATAATAAACTTTGTGACTATTTTATTATGATCACTGATATTTGTTATATTTTGTAAACATTTTAAAAGAAATAAAAAAAAAACATGTATATAAAAATAAAATAATTACGAACGATTTATAAGTACACGGATTAAAATGTACAAATGGTTAAAATATATAACAAATGAGTAATTAAATGTGTATATTATTCTTTGAATAGTTAGTCACCGAACAAATTTATGAAACTTTGGAACAACTAAGTTGTTGTTTCCAACAATTACTTAAATAATTCATGTGCATCTTAATAATTGGAATTAGAACACTGCCAAAATGAGTATTATATAACACGAAAACAAATAGATAGAGATATTCTCATGAATTAGAATTTTGTTATACTATTGTATGCAAAATAATAATAATAATAATAATATAAAAGTAAATTTGTCTTATTAGGAGTAAAAAGTAGGTGAGCAATTAATTAGACTAGATTGGATTTAGCTATTATTTTACTCTCTTTTTTCAATAATAATATTGTCCGCTTTGGGCCAAGTCCTCACGGCTTTGCTTTTGGTACCACTCCAAAATGCCTCTTACCATTGGAGATATCTATGTGTATATAAACTCTTGACCACTCCTTATTTCACTCAATGTGGGACTTTGTTTGCACTCCAACACCTCATACTTGTATTAACAGAAAAAACTTAATATACTTTTTTATATTTATTGTATTACATCATTGTTATTATAACCATTTTTACACTCCATTGCAATATTTGAGAAGAGAAAGACGAAGATATATAGTTCGTTTTGGAAAAGAGAAGTTTTATTCCACAAATCTACTATTTATATTTTGGAAAGTTTGTTTTCAAAATTTCACCTTAGAAAAGTAGCTAGAAAGCTCGTTATAAAAGACTACAAAAATATATACAAGTGTTTTTATTTTAAGCAAAGAATAATAATTTTTTTATTATAATTATAAAAATAAATGTTATAATTTTATTTTTGATCATTTTTATTTGCTCCGCAGATAATTTTTTATCATAAAAATTTATTTTAGATAATAATTTTTATTAAATTAAAAAAAAAGTCAAATTAAAAAAAATAATTAAATTTTAAAAAAATTACTTAAAACATATACTTAAATAAAGGCTAAATTTGAAATAGAAATTTGTACACCAATATGAAAAGTCCCTTTTATACAATAGTAAAAGTATATGTATAGTGTGTATTACATAACAAGTCAAGTACGGATCAATTATAGAATGGTTGAGATTGATAGATGGAAATAGAATGGTTGATCGATTGGTTGAAGTCAAATGGTCGATTGAATGATTATTACGTTGCTTGCTGACTTCTTTCACTACTGTGTTCCTCATGGTTACCATAGGATTAAAAGAATGCTCAATCAATCTCATGATGAGCGTCAAAATATTTTGGTATGGGTTAGTCAAGTATTGTCAATTCCTACATAATGTTGTCTTGCATCGTTCATGTTTCTTGTTCGTTCGGTCTTTAAGGTCTCTTCTTCGTCCAACACCAGTCGAATGCTATCTATAAAAGGTACTTTGATGCTAAAGTTAGTAAGTGACTTATCAGAATGGTATTAAATGCAATGATGCACGTGTCAAAACCATACTTTAGACCTTTAATTATAGTCGGTGTTGAGTTTTTACCTCTTTGTTGGTCTAATCATGACTTAATCATACGTTAATTAACATTAGTTGGTTAATTTGTGGTTATCATTAACTAAGTATTAATTTGACCTTTATTATGTGATGTGTCGGTCTTACCAATAGAACGGTCAACTCACTAGTTGGTTAGTCAGCCTGTAGTCAGTTGGTCAATCCAATCATTAGTTAGTCATTTAGTCGACCTGCTAGTCAGTCATTTAGTCAGCCTGCTAGTCATCCTGACTTATAGACCAGAATGGTGTGTACAACACAATAGCCCATAAAGCCTAAGTGCATGTAACTAAAGGAACGAAGGGGTTTGAAAAGAAAAAAGGTATCTAATACTCATGTATGCCAAATGTTATAGTCTGACCGAGAAAGATTTCTTGGTTGGAACTTGTCCTTAACCGATGGAGTTTTTGAGAGGGGTTCATTGGTTGGAACTCACACTTAGTCAAACATTTTAGTTTGATTGGGAGGGGTTCCTTAATTGGAGTTCGCCCTTACCCAATGGAGTTTTTGAGAGGGATTCCTTGATTAGAACTCGACCTTAACTGAATGTTTTAGTTTGATTGGGAAAGGTTATTTAGTTTGAACTCGCCCTTTCGACTAACAAAAAAAAAGGCTTTTAACATCTATTATTTGAAGAACCTGCTCCTGTGAGTTTGGCACCGTTACTGCACTTTGGTGGGGAGGTTTCGTGAGAACGTGAAAGAAAAAAATGAGGGTATTGATGCCATTTTTTAAATTTTAAAAGAAAAATTGACGTCAAACACCCTCATAACAAACATCAATTTGTAATTTAATGTCGATTGTTTGGCCAATAGTTGTTAAATGTTATCGGACACAGGGTGTCTAACAATAAGTAACGCTTTTTTAAATAAGTACTATCTATTGTCAAACATCAATAGATAACGCTTTCTTTCTAAGCATTATCTATTAATAGATAATGCTTATATAGATAGCGCTTAAAAAGCATTACGTATGATATAAAAAAATGCACTATCTATGTACTTTTTTGTAGTAGTGCACGTTTTTGGGTTGATTTCTGGCAAGAAGTTCTATTGTGACCTAGCTCCCTACAAATGCCACATCTTTTATATAGACCACCCTTCCTCATTTTTGTATCGTCCTTGATCAACTCCCATTGGTCCAACCTTATTTTCTTCTTTGGTCTCCCTGGCAATATTCTTTTTGGTGGAGGAAAGACATCAACATATGTGGTAACCTCCCACATGTTGTTACCTTTTATTGGATACACAATTGAAGAGTATATTTCTTCATATGTTGAATTTCTAAACCAACAATATATGAAGTCCTCTGCATCTAAATTGAGAAATTTCATAGCAGCCAAGGAATGACAACATGGAATGCATGTGATAGGCCATTTCCTGCATGTACACAAAAATTGGTCTATATTTACTACAAACTTGTCCGCAGCTAGGGACACATGACAAACTTCAAAGTGCTTGTTTGCTAATCAACTTTAAAGACAAAATAACAAAATTAATATTGAAAAACTTGACATTTTAAAACAGATCATAAATAATAATAAATTAAGGATACCTAGGAATCCAATATTTAATTAATTGGGACTCCTTAGTCTAGTCTTGATTTTAGGACAAATGACCCCAGAAAAGGATTCAATTTTTGTCCTATTTGTTGCCCATTTCTTAATCAAGTAAAGTCGGATCTCCTTCAACATGCTTATGATTGGCTTAGACCTTGTATGCACCATTACACTGTTGAATGCCTCTGACATGTTGTTTAGCAATGTATCATATTTAGATGTGGTGGTAAACCTTGATTGTGACCAGTATCTACATTGCAACAGGTTATGAAATATTAACATCAAAGTCTGCCACTATTAAACAATACAAGTAAATCATTACAGTAGACACAACATTTATAGGAAAATAAACCTAGGAGGAATTTTTATCAAGTATTTAAAAGCGTCATCGTTGACCACTTTTATCTTTCTCATTTCTATTTCCCATGTTTGTAGATGGGTTGATGTAGTTTCCCTCTACATCAAACACTTTAGGTGTTTTCTAGGGAATTTTTTTTTTCTAAAATTTGCATATAGATGCCTAACACAAAATCGTTGATCAACTCTAGGAACCACTTCTTGTATAGCTTGCATTAGGCCCTATTATTTCAAATTATGAGTGTTGGTAGAGGTCTGATTTCAATGTGAATGTAAATAAACATAATAGGGGAAAAAGGTCTTTTGAATTACTTTTTGTTGGTCTAATATGAATGTAAATGATGAACATAGTGGCTCCCCACCGAGGTCTTCAACCAAAAGTTCAAGAAACCATCTCCACGTGTCCTTGTTCTCTACTTCCATCACAGCATATGCAACAGGTAACATTTGGTCGTTTGTGTCTCTACCAACAATAGTTAACAATTCACCACCATATTTTCCTTTCAAAAAAGCATCATCCAGCCTAATAATTGGCCTACATGACACAAAACTATCCTTGCATGCCTTCAAACAAGCATAAAACCTCTTGAAAATTGGTCCACCCTCATTCTTTTCAACTTTGACCTTCATTGTGGATCCTGGATTACGAGTTAGGAGCTCATTCGCATAATCATATATCCTTTTATATTGGTCTTTGAAAGACCCATCAACATGGTCTTAAGCAATGACTTTTGCCCTATAAACCATGCATCTAGATACACCTACATTCCATTTTCTATTTATCTTCTCATGAATTTCCACTCCCTTTACTTTGGGATTTTCTTTAACAATTTTCTCCAACCTCTTACTCAGCGATTTTGCATTAAGTAATTTTACTTTGTACTCTGTACTACAACTGTGGTTGTCAACAATAGTCCTCAATTACCACATATGTATTGCATCCATATAAGCATAGTATGCCATTTGGGGGCATTTTCCTTTATCACCCATACATTTTAGCCTAATTCTCTTCTTATCATTTTAAGAAATCTTATATTTCTACCATTTTCTACTGCATATGTTTTTATGGCATCCAAAAAATCTTGCTTCTCAACAAAATAAGTGCCCAAATCCCATTTGTAATCTACCATTGGTTTAGGCATACAAAATATTACAAACTTTCCATAACCCTCTTCTTCATCCTCTTCTCAATCACTTTCTGCTCCCTAACTAATTCTTTGGATTCTCATTCATCATCAGATAAACCTCTATCATCATCACTATTTATGCCATCATAAAGATCACTATCGGACATCTGAGTCCATGATGGTCCATCATATTGCACATCAACTTCGACATCACCAAACCAATTTCCAACTCCATCTCCTACCTCCTCTTTTATATCACAGTCAACCAGGCCTTCCATACAGTCATCATTAACATCAACATTGTCATCCACATTGTCATCCTCACCACTACAACTCCAACTATGAACATCAGCACCAACTCCTTCACACTCACCCACATCAACCTGTGTTTCAATTTCACCTTCAACAACACAATCACCTCACCTCTTTCTTTTGGAAGAAGAACACTTTCTTCACAGTAACCCTCCTCACCATGTCTTTACTCTTACCTTCATCATGACCATGACATTCAACTCTCTCACCTTCAATGCCAAGCACCTCAGATTGTATTTCAGTCTCCTGTTCACACTCACCATCACCTTGCTGTTGACATTCATCATCACCTATAACTACAGTCTCACCACTATCAAGCATAACAATTTCAACTTGTACTTAAGCTCTATTATGAGGAACATTTTCTAACAAGTGTATCACCTTAGGTTCAGAAACTGTGTGAACAACAAATAGATGAACCTGACCATTTAGCCTAGCTAAGTTAATCATGTGCATGGCTCCTTTGTCATCAACCAAAGGCTCTAACATAAAACCCCCTCCTACATAGTACCACAAGTCCTTAAACCCATCATATCCCAGTCCTTTGACTACATTTACTACAAGGAAGTAGCTCCACATGTCTGGGTCAAAAGATAAAGTTGTCGTTTCCCCCACATACTTAAGTGGCCCATCATATAAGAACCTCCCTCCGTAATGGAAAATAACTTCAAAAGATTCCTTCATGACGTACAACAGTATAAAAATATTTATCCTATAAAATAATAACATAACGACGACGACAAAAATTAAACAAATTTAAAGCATAAATCACTGAAAAAGACACTTCAACAACACTTTAAACATGGAGGACCATATTGCAATCCACAAGGAAACAAGAATGAGCATGCAACATTGTGGGACAACCCCAATATCCCCAACATCGATGTTTGCAAAATGAAAAAACCATAAAAAGGCCAAATCATGAAACAATTAAATCAAAAGCGCATTTACTAACCTCAACATGTGGTTCACCTCGAACAACTTCGCTATAGCCTTCCACATTATTCACCTCCAACAACTTGCCGATTTCACCGAAAAACCACCGATAGATGATGCCAAAATCTTATAACGAAACTTGATCGAAAGTTAATTTGTGACTAAAATCCTATTTTCCCAATTTTGAACTAGAATAAGGAACCCACTAACCCTATTTTCCCCAATTTTCCCTAATTTCACACACAATCAACAATCTGACCACAAAATCTCTAACTTATCTCTAATATGTTTTATTTTCATTTCGAAAAAAAAATATAACATTGTCTTTTTCTTAAATTTAACTTATTTCAAACTTAAAATAAAATAATTTCACGTAATGAGACCTCACTATGTTACGTGCTTAATAATTGCTACCTCAGTATGTTACAATACACCAAATTTAACGTCTTCCAGTCCAATTAACAGCAAAGTTAAAATTGAGTCAATTTTATAAATATATGGACCTAACTAAGATAAAAAAAATATACGAGTACCTATTTAAGACGATTCTGAAAAAAAAAAAAAAACTTCCGAAATGATTAATGTTTTTTTATTTGTTGTTGATTGTGTAGTACTTTCATGGGCTTTTTATACAATCCTGTCATAGTGTTTTCGGTTTTATTATATCATTTCACTAATTTTAATGACTTTGTTTTCTTATTATTTGTCAAATTTTATACAAAAATTTAAAAAGAAAATATTGTTTTTTATTATTTTCTATATAATTCTTGAAAACAATTATTTCCTAAGCAAAAGCCTTCCTAGTCTGTTTATGGGCCTTGATTACCCATGTGGGCTTTTGCGGCAATTGATTCTGGCATCCATCAAATTTCTTCCAGCATACCACAGTATAGGGAAATTACTTAAGTACCCTTTATCATTGGGCCATTTTTGTCATCACTGTCATCACCACTAGACATTATTGTAGAGGAAGAAAAAGAAAGAATAAAATACTAAAAGAACTCATTCCAAAAAGTGTCTTTCAAAAAAATAATATTAAAAGAACTCATTCCAAAGTATTTTTCCGAAAAATATTTCATATATTTAGAATTCTTTTTTCATAATATATTTCATGTAGGAATATTCATTCCAAAAAATATATTTAGAATTTTTTTTCTCATAATATATTTCATGTAGGAACATTCATTCCAAAGAATATTATATGCGCTTCAAAAAGTTTATTCTGGAAACATGTTTCAAAACCTATTTCATGAGTTCTAAATATTTTATTTCAAAAATTTTGTTTCGGAAATTCTATCCTGGAAAATTTTGTTTGACAAATGCTATTTCGGAAATTTAAAAAATCTTGCTTCAGAAAACCTATTCCAAAATTTATAATCTAAAAGTTACTTTTATATGGATAAAATGATTATTTCTCTTTTTTTTTTCAGCAGTCATAATAAGTTTTTTTTTTCATTTATGTAAATTTTATTTATACATTATAAAACTAGACAGATATTTAAAAAATTATGAAAATAAACAAAACCTGTAGTTCTACGTAACTTTAAATAAATAAGGAAATTGTGTATTTTTAAACTATTTTTGTTTTAATAGAATTGAAAAGTAAGAGTCTCTAATCTAAAATGTGAGCATATAAATTTTTGGGTTAAATATGTTTTTAGTCACTGAAGTTTCACTGGTTTTTGGTTTTAATCCCTGCATGAAACATTGATGGCATTTAATCTTTATAGTTTTGAAACTGTTATAAATAGTTCCTAATTTTAAACGGTGTTAATTTTTATTTGACGTGGCTAACGTCTAATGCCAAAGTGTGATTTTATTCTTTCCATGTTTTCTTTTTTTTTTTATTCTAAATTTGCAATGAAGTCCCTAATTTCTACATATTTACACTTTAGCATTAACACTGCAATTAGGGTTCAGAAGGGGCAGCCATCTCACAGTACATAAACACACAAGGGGAAACGTAGATCGCTGTCGAACCTCCAACCCAAGGCCGCCGCCACCTAGCCTCCATGCCGCCACAAAAACCTTAACCAACCACCTGCAAACTCCGAGCAGGAGCGCCATCGTCATCTCCTTCAAATTGCGCCGCCACCATCGACAGAGAAAACCAGAGCCACCAGTGTCGCGTCGGCGTCTTTGCGGAGGTGAGCAGCCCGAGTCGCACCATTTCCGGCATTGATTTCAGCGACCCCGATTGGAAAGCAAAGTTCCAACAAGATTGGGAGGCTCGTTTCAGACTTCCCCATCTCACCGACATCTTCCTAGATGCTCCTCCCATTCCTTCCACCTTTTGTCTCAAAGGAAGGAACAGTAAAAGAAAAGAAGGTTTGTGATTGGTTTGGATCTGTTGTTTGTAGATAAACCAAAATTGGAAGCAAAGAAGCACATGATATGAATATGATACTGCCCCGTTTCTTCCCTTTTCACCATTGACTTCCACATTTCATCAATTCTTCTCTCAATTTTTTCCCTTTCTCCACGTTTGTCATTTTCTATTGCGCTCTTCTTTCCTTTATCGTTTCGATTTATTCTTCTTCGCGCTGTCAATTCCCCCAATCTGTAAACCCTTCTGATATTCTTTGCAGCACTTCTTAATTTTACATGTAAGAAAGACTTCAAAATTGACTAGTTTTTCTTTTTCTTCATCAAACGATATCTGGCTATTTGGTGACCTTCACGCATTCCTGTTGGTTTGATTTCCTCTGATTATCACATCTTTATCCCTTTCTTCAGATTTTCTTTGTTTTTGCATGTGACCTATTTTCTTTCAGTTTCGTTCAACAATTGGTGCATATTGTACTCCACCCCCGTTGCCAGATATTATAACTGCCCTCAGACCGTATATGCCATAACTTCCAAGAAGTTTACTTTTAGTGTCCACCAATTCAGTTCTGGCTGATGGAAGGTCCAGGTGAAGACACAAAGTAGAAACAGAAAAAAGAACATAGAAGAGATTAAGGGCTTCTGTGCAAATTTAGAATAAAAAGAAAACAAAATATGACTGAGAATAAATTCATAGCTGGCATGAAACGTGGATTGGCCGTTAGCCACGTGAACCAAAAGTTAACGCCGTTTAAAATTAGGGACTATTTATAACAGTTTCAAAACTATAAGGATTAAATGCCATCAATGTTTCATGTAGGGACTAAAACAAAAAATCAGTGAAACTTCATGGACTAAAAGCATATTTAACCCTAAATTTTTTAACATTCTTACAAAGGTGTACGAAGAAACAATGGTGCTACTAAAAGCAATTTGGCCCAACTTAATTGAATTAAATTGTAATTCATTTTGAGGAATTTCTTTTAGCATTACATACTTCCTTTTTCACCCATCCTTTCCCTCCGCCTCCCTCAAATATACTTACATTTATCGTTTAAAGCTTTCTTGTTTTCAAATTTTGCAATTTGAAAACTTTTCATATTTGCAATCAGGAAATTAAAAATAATTTTGTATTACACAGTCCAAAATTTTAACTTTGACATAAAAAAACATAAAATAAGATTTCAAATTATACAATTCAAAAAATATTTTTAATTTTAAAATTACATAATTTGAAAGTAATTGTTTTCGCATAAAAAATTGTACAGTTTAATAATCATTCTTTTTATAAAAAAAAACTTTTGAATTATGTAGTTCATTATGTATTGTATATTTTGTAAGTTTGAAGTCTTTTTTACTTTTCAATTACACAATCTATATATATATATATATATATATATATATATATATATATATATATATATATATATATATATATATATATA
>NC_028351.1:12355063-12364131 GCF_000741045.1 Vigna radiata var. radiata
TGAAGTTATTGAATCATTTCTTATTTTAGAATTTTTTTAGTTTTTCTAGTCGTTTTTTTTTTTCTTTCACCTTCTTTAACTTCCCTTCATCTCTCACCACCTCTCAATTATAAGTATTGATATAAAGTTATTGAATTCAATCCTTTTAAGGTTTCTCTAATTTTAAGGTTTAAGGTAGTTAACCTTATGTTTGAAAGGTTGTGAGAGGTAAAAAAAGGTTGCAGAAGATGGAAGGAGAAACATAAAGAGAAGAAGTTGACCAAATTTTAACACGTGATACTTTTCAAATGACTTTAAAGCCAATTTAATATAATAGACAAGAATAATTTTTTTATTTGTAAAATAAGAACTTAATTGAGTAAAATAAAAACCATATGACTCAATTGAGTAAAAAAGGACTAAAAGGATTAAAAACTTAAATATAAAAATTAAAATACTAATTAAACCTTTAAATTTCTCATATATGTGTCTGTGTAAAGAGATAAGATAAAACTTCTTTTAATTTTTTTTATCATATTTTAAAAGAATATCGTAATATTTAAATAATTCACATATAGTATAATCGAATACATTATTTGATTTTGAAAAATATTGTAATGTGGTATTAAAATTAAATCTTTAAGAAAATTATAGTTATAAAATCCAAAGGAAAGAGATGTAATGAAAATAACAATAAATATATATAAAAAATTGAAATAGTTATGATGTGAGTTGTATATAATTATAAACAATTCAATTTTATTTTATTAGAAATTGAGAGTCATATACTTACATAATAAAAGAAATAAATAATAAGTGTCCCAAAAATAATTTTATTAGATGAAATTGAGGATTGCATTTCCTAAATGCAATAAACCATTAAAATCAAATCGTTGGTAAGAATAAATTGTATTGTAATACGAGGAAAAATATATTGAAAATTTGAATTTATTTAGTGAATATTGAATGAATTGAAAGAATGAATAACTAAGAAGAACATTTAAAATCCAAGATTAGATATTTTTATGTGTAAAAAAAACTAAATAAAATTATAAAAAGTAGAAATAATCAAATGTGTGTTCAAAAATCTATTTGATTAAATGAGTGAGTTTTTATTTCTTGTCAGAATTATGAAAAGATGTAAAGTATCTTAAAATTGTGATTGAATTCTGATAATATTGAATTAATTAAAATTGAGAGAAAAAAAATAAAAGAGTGTGTAAAAAACAATTTTTAAATAAAATGAAACAACGGACAAAATAATAAAGATAGATTTTTGAATTATCTAATAATAAAATAGTAGTATTTTAATAGTTTAAAATGAAGATATGAAAAACTAAACTATATAAGAACACAAACGACAACTACCCATACCTTATTCATCCTAACATGGAGATTTGGAGTTATACTTAGTTTGTTTATATTTTTCCTCAACCAATAAAATATTAATTAAGTATAAATAAAAATATACACAATTAATTTAAAATGAAAACTATTCTTATTCTGCCTATTTGGAGAATTCCTATATACAGCTAAGAAAGACAATTCATAAAATTGAACTGATCATCATTTTATTTATATTTTTTTTTCTTCGTCTTATTATATAAAATATACATATTGTTTAGAAGACAGAACAGCCGGTGGCATAGCACGCGGTAGCGGTGGCCGTGGCGGAGCTGGCCGTGGCAGAGCTGACCGTGGCGGAGCACGCGGTGGTGATGACTGTGGCAGAGCACGTGATCCACGAGAACACTCGTAATCGTGGGCTAAAGAGCACTCATGAGCTGAGACCGTAAAATTCATTTTACCATTCTTTTTCTTTCTTATCTTTTGAATTTAGTATATCATTATATTAAAAGATTTATTTCAAATAGCTTTAAAGATATTTTTTCATTTATTTTCAGAGTTTTGAAATTCTTAAATTTATTAAAAGTAGATTAGATATAAGAATGTGACTTATATTATGTAAGTTATATATTTTTAAAATAATTATTGAAAATAAAACTGACATATTATTAGGTTCAATTCAATACGTATAAGTAATTATAATTCCACTTAAATAAATAAAAAAATAATTAACAATTATCTCATAAAATAATATAAAAATAAGAATTTTTTAAATAAAAAAAGACTTAAAAATTAATTAATAAAAAAAGTATATAATAAACATATAGAATAAATATATAAATTCATTTTTTTAAATATATAATATTAATGAAATAATGAAAAAAATTAAAAAAATTAAAATAAACAGTATATAATAAGAAAACATTAAAAAAAAAGTATACAATTTAAATGAGATTATAATTCAACTTGCACCTTAGTTGAAATCTTCATCCCACTTTGTAATATTTTACTTCTTATAAATCAACTCATCATACATTTCATATTCTCATTTCTAGGCATGTTATATGCATGTCAACAACCGATTATCACATACATACAAAAGTCATTGAAAAACTTAAAATTAAAAACCAATAAGGATAGATTTGAATGATATAAAGAAAATATATTCAACCTAAATTGTAATGAAACTTTTAGATTTATTAAGAAAAAATGACATTTTCAAACCTATATTAGAGTATAATTTGTTTTCTATTTTATATATATGTAACATAAAAGTTTTATTATTATAAGAAAGATATATATTAGGATCACAAAAATGACATTTAATATTGATAATTTAACCAATAAAGATGTTTATGATGTAAAAGAATTTTTTTTTTTAACATAATTGTAATGGGACTTTTGGAGGAAAAAAAATTAGGGAAAGATAATGAAACATAATTAACTACAAGTAACTAATTTTCAACTTATTGAAATGAAATGCAAAATATAAAACTCTTTATATTCTTATTTTTTTGTTATATATATATATATATATATATATATATATATATATATTTTAAATTTTAATTTTAAATGCTTAAAATTATTTATTACTCGTCTTATCTTCTGATATTTACTATAAGTAAGATAAGATTGTCTAACTATTCTTATTTTGAAGTTTAATAAACGAAATCTCATCAAAATAATATTTTCTGAATAAAATATCTAAACAAAATGTTTTCTTATAAATAAAGCGTCTAGAAAAGCATGTGTAAAATGATATATTCTTTTACAAACAATGTTTACTAAAAATATGTTTAATCGTGAAGACAGTCTAAATCGAATTCCTTCGAAACATTATTCTTTATAGAACGATGTGTTACTAAAAGAGAACATATTGTTTACAGGAATTACTATTCTACTGTTTTTGTTATCATATTCGTTGTTACATTAGTAAATCAGATAATATATTTGTTGTTTATTTTGGTGTTGAGTAATAAATGGGTATACTATGTTCTTTTATCTAACAAAACAAAATGTTTTCTAGTTCAGCACATAGTTAATCATAGTTAATGGTTGAGAATTATGGAAACAATTTCATTTGAGTTTCTTTACCTAGCATATTTTCTTTCGCCAATCTCGTTTGGCTTCTTGCCACGTTGTATTGTATTATTAACCAGATTGCCAATAATAAACAAAACCAAGTCTTAATATCACAAATCAAGTTAAATGTGTTGTGAGAGCCAATCTGGTTTATGCAAATGATAGTCCAAGCATTTCATTTTGATATTAGGCAGCTTACAATCCAAACCTAACATTAAACAACTTTGCACTTAAGAGAAAACATAATTATTTTCTCAAAATCCAGTAATGTAGGTTCTTAGTGCCTGAACAAGATAGTTTAACTTTGCTTCTAGAGAGGACTATTCCAGTCTCACATTATCTCTTATATCACCCAATCTCCTTTCATAATAATATACAATATCGACTTTGCGGCCACAAATTCCCAAACAGCTATATCGCCCGTTCCTTTTAGGAGCATCATTCTTTTTGTTTGAGATTGGTAAGCTTTTTGTACAGTTGATTTGCATCATTATTCAAAGAACAAACTTTAACAATAAAAAAAGTGGAAGTACTATTTGAAGAAAAAACTTACTTTAGTACTATCATCGAGTGCAAATCCTTCTGGTTGGCTCATATATATTGTTTCCTCCAAGTCTCCATGTAGGAAAATAGTCTTGACATCCAATTTCTCTAAATATGGTGGAATTCGTTTTGAGAATTAAATGGAGATCCATGAAGGGAGCATCAACTTAAACTAAGACTAAGAAATTGGAAGAAGAAGAAAGACTTTCAAGCTTGTTCTTGCTTTCACTCAAGCCTTAGAAGACATTGGACCTGTTAGAAAGAGCCATGGTCAAAGAAGATGGAAGAAGAAAATGGAGCTTGAAGGATTCTACTCTTATGGAGGATCACATTTTAGTCTTCTTCTTTGTCTTAAAACATTTTTCGTAAATATGTAAAATAGTTTCTAAAGGCCTTGTATTTGGCTAAAACACTTTGTTTAGCTTTGTTTTAGAAGCTTAGTATCTTTTAGAGTAAAGTAGCACACCATAAACCTTGATGTAGGTGAACATAAGCCTAAAATGGGTCATAGGAAGCCTTTGGAAGCCTTTGGAACATGTCAACATCAAGGAAGGCTCCTAGACATTGAACTTGGATGGTAGTTAGGGGGAAGACTCTCATTCCTCCCCCTTACCATAGGAAGTTTCTAGTTCGTTTCTAGTGCATTGAGTGCTAGCCTACTCCTTCACCTATAAAAGGAGAGGCACCCTTGTATAAATTTTTAGAACTATTTTGAATGCTAGAGTTTCTTTGCCAAATTTGCATGTCTCCTTCTCTTTAGTTCCCACTCTAAGAAATGTCTTTCTCTAGACTTCTTCTTACCTTCCACTTCAAGGTTGGTCTCACCTCCTAAAAAGACTTCTACCTAGACTATACAACACCATCAACCACATCTCTTCATCTTGAAAAGCTTCCGCAACATTCATCATCTCACATGGAGTCCATCCTTTGAAGACCTTCATCAACACACTTTGTAGAGAATCTCTTGTTGAAGAAGCATCATTAAAGTCATATCCATCATTTGGTATCAAGAGCTAGGGTCATTATCTTGGAAGTCTTCAAGAGATAAGTGTCTAAAAGTTCTTACCCATTTTGTTTACCCATTTTTGTTCTTGTGAATTCCTTGTTTCTCATCTTTTCCAACATGTCTAATATGTTTTTGGAATCATGAGTATGTGTCGTATGTCCTGAAATATTGAGTCAAATTAATTATTCTTCTTGAATCATCCATGTTGTGTGCCTAGGGTTTCCAATTTTTCTATTTGTATGTGTGCAGAGTTTATGGGTTTGGGTCATCTTTTGAGTTATTTTATTTGATTTTATGATCCTATTGTTTTGTCCTAAGTATTATATATCCATATATGTCATCACATCTTTGTTGAACTTGAAAGAAAAACTGAAAACATTGAAAACTTAAAACCTACCCATTTTCTGAAATTTAGTGCAAAATGTTGTTTGAACTTCAATTTTTAAAAAATATCTGCAACTAAACCAGAGGTCCAAATGCTACATTTTTTATGTAAATGGAAAGATCTTTGAGAGTTTCTAGTAAAAAAAGAACCATCTCATTTAGAGATCTGTAGAAAAAGATATGGGTAAAACATTGAGCAAATGTCAGAGTTATCATGTTCCAACGTGAAATTTTGGATTTTTGTGTTTTGGGTTTTTCTGGGTTTTCTTTGAGTTTTATGAGTGTATTCATACTTGTTATCAGTTCCTTCACAAGTTCTTAGTATTAGGTTTCCATTGAGTAATTTTTTTTAGTTGTCAAAAAATCATTTGATTCATTAGGATTTCCTACATACACCACTTGAATTAGCCTTGTTTTTTTAATAAGAGTTGTGCTAAAATTATGATGCTTGTTGTGTTCTGAAAAATTAATTGATAAAAACAAAAGATCCCTCAATAAAAAAACAAAAGAAAAGAAGAAAAGAAAAGGGACAAAAGAAGTGAAAAAAAATTGCTAAAAGAAAAGGACAAAACAACAACAAGAAACCCAATTTTGGACTTGAATTTTAAGTTTTGTTTGCATTTTTCCAGCAAGTGTTTTGCCTTGGCTAATCTGGTTGGTCTTGTATTCTTAGTTTTATTTTGGTTTTATTCATCTATTCTAAATCCTTTTTTTACAAATTCCATTTAAGTGTCTTCCTATTTGTCTTGCCTTAATTTTTTTGCTTGTCATTCTTGGCTTTCCTTGAAGTATTGTCTCCTTTTACTCCCTTTGAGTTTTGCTTTCCAAATTGTGCTTTTATTGCTTTTATTTTTTGGCCTCTTTGGTGTTGGAAAAACAGATTTGGTTGGTGGTTCTTTTTGGAGATTGACTAACCTTGAAGGTAGCCTTTTTGAAGGCTAAAAAGAAGGCTAAAAGAAGCATTTCTCCTTGGACTTTGGAGGGAGATAACTACACAGTTTTGGAGCGAATCAAGAGAGGACAAACACTTGAAAGAAGCTAGGAATCAGGGGTTGTTTTTGCATTTTTATTGGCTAATTTTTTGCATCACAGAACCTTTGTGTTCTTGTAATTTGTTTAGTTGATTTCATTTGTTATTTGCTTGGTGTCTTGGGAAAATGTCTTTGGTAGAATCCCATCTCCATTGCTGAAATTGTGTAACAATTTAGTTTCCATTCTTAGAAGGTGTCAAGTGGCTCTTAAGTGTCATTTGCATCTTCACATAGGATGTTAGTTTACTTGTTTACATAGCATTCAATTCCTTCTACTTTCCTTATATACATTCTCTTATTTATCTTTTAAGTCTTCGTGGTACTTAGGTTGTTTAAAAGCATCTTAGGTAAACCTTTCTTTGGTTTTAGGAGCATTCTTTGTATTTGCATTTTAAAAAGTTTTGGAAGATTTCTTCTAAGAAGCTTAGGTAAGGTAACTCAAGAACACTTTGTCTAGGAAATACTTGGTTTCTAAGCTTGTCCATTATTACTCACCTTTATTTCCTGGGAGCTACTTGAAAGATCCTTACTCTATTGTTTCTCTTTTGAAATCATCCGTCGAAAACAAAAATTTTAATTGTGAAAACCTTTCTCACTCCTAGCCGTAAAGTGTTTTGAAAACCTTTGTGAAAATATTTTAAACTTTACAACATGAGTTATCATTCTCATTCAAGTGTTCATGGTAGCACAAGAGATAGTCAAGAGGACTTACATCTTAGGTATGAACTTGCACAAAAAGTAAGCAAGTTAGAGAGTATGTTTACTAAGTTTATGATGGAAAAAAAGGAGAGAAGAACAACAATATGAGTCATCCAATAGAAGAAGGTACACTAAAGAAACATCCATCTCTCATAGTAGAAGTAAGCTTCAAAATAGTCACCATAATGAAATTTTCTATCATTCTAGTTTGGATGATCGTTTTTGGGATCATAACCTTTTTTATTATAGGTATACTAAGAATGAGTTGCGTTTAAGAGCTGAGAATGACATTGCATATTTTTGGTAGAGAAGTTGATCCAATGTCATACTTAGCTTGGAAAGAAAAGATTGAAAAACTTCAACCATTCATTACTAAGTGTAGTAAGTTTCACATAGTTTGGTTGTGTTCTTGTAGATTTGAGAGGCATGCATATAATTGGTGGTATCAAAGGCAAAATGATGTTAAAAATGGTATCAAATTACCAATTAGAGATTGGAATGATCTAAGAGCTTGCATGAGAAGAAAATTTGTTCCACCTTCTTTCAAGAGAAATCAAGAACTTAAACATGAAAAGGGAGAACTCATGGAGAAAGACAGAGAATCTATTAGAGGTGAAAAAAAGTTCTTTCTTAAAGAGAAAGAGTTTGAAGAGAAACTTAAGAAGCTCTTGAGGGATAAAAAAAGAATAAAAATTGAAAGAAAGAAAGAGGAACAAATACAACTAGATAAAATGGTTAGAGATGATGAAGCTAAAAGAGAAAGGGAGGAGAGAAAAAAGAAAGAAAAAGAAGAAAACGAGAGAAGAGAAAGGGAGGAGAGAGAAAATAAAGAGAAAGAAGAAAATAATATAAGAGTGAGGGATGAGAAACATAAGAAAGAGAAAGAAGAGATTGAGAGGAGAGAAAAGACAAAAGAAGAAATCCTACTCAAAGAAGAAGTATTACTAAAGGCATTTCCCACTCTCCCAATCATAATTGAGTCAAGAGTTCTAAAGAGAGTTTTCCAAACTTTTAACTCTTATCCTTTCATTAGTGATTCTAATTTCTTGGTTTCAACCTTTAATTTTGAAAGTCTTTTACTTCCACTTTCACTCTCGTTATTTTTAACTCCTCAATAACTTTTGAAAAATCACTTTTTGAGTTTGTTTACCTCACAAGTTACAAATAACTCAAGGTGAACAAAAAGATTTTTGTACATTAGGTTTTATAACTTTTGAAGAAACTAGAACAAGAGATGTCCAATGCTTCAAGTGTTTTGAGAGAGGAAACATTTCTTTTGAATGTCCTCCCAAAAGAACATTGCTTTTAAAAGATCAACACACTAAAAGCTTGGATAACTCTTAGTGAAGAAAAAGTTTCAAATTATGTAGAAAAAATAAATTTTCCTAAAGAAAATCTTTTCAAAAATAAAAGGCCTTATTTATTTCTGTCGCAACCGGAAAAATCGCGACGGGACGACGATCCAAAAAGAAAACAATTTTTTAAAAAGTTTTGGAGTCGCCACCATAGTTTATTCTGGAAAACTATGGAAAAAACCATAAAAAGGATAAGACAAGATCTGTGAAAACCAGAGATGGGTTCGGAAGTCGGTTACGTGTAGGGAAGGTGTTAGCACCCTACAACGCCTGCCCGAAGGCAGTACCTTTAATTAAATACGCGAAATAAGATGTGGTTTGCAAAATGTTTAACTATCCCAAAGATAACAATATAAAGAAACAAAAATATTTTTTTTGTTTTTGGGCCCGACAAGGATTGACCTTGCTCCTACGTATTCTCAGTCATATTGAGAAATCAGGGTTACGTAGTTCTTTTAGAAAGATTGATTGTTTGAAGATGTTTTTAGTTTTTGAAGATTTTATATTTTTTTGGTATTTGTATATAAAAAGAGAAAATGTTTTTAGCACAAGGCCTACGCGAGCGGTCGCACGTGTGCTTAAACCTTTTAAAAATATTTTTGATCATTTTTGTAAAAGAGAGAAGGAAAAGATCTTCAG
>NC_028351.1:12364206-12373785 GCF_000741045.1 Vigna radiata var. radiata
TCATTTTTGTAAAAGAGAGAAGGAAAAGATCTTCAGCACAAGGCCTACGCGAGCGGTCGCACGTGTGCTTAAATCTTTCCAAAATATTTTTATTTTGTTTTTAATTTTTGTAAAAGAAAAGGAAAAGATTTTCAACACAAGGCCTACGCGAGCGGTCGCACGTGTGCTTAAATCTTTCCAAAATTATTTTTATTGATTTTAATTTTTGTAAAAAAGAAGGAAAAGATCTTCAGCACAAGGCCTACGCGAGCGGTCGCACGTGTGCTTAAATCTTTCCAAAATATTTTTATTGATTTTATTTTTTTATATTTTCCATACTTTTTATTTTAACAATCAAACAATAATAAAACAAATGTCAAAACTAAAGAAATAAAATAAAAAAAACAAAGACAATAAAAAACATCACAGTCCAAGCCCAATAAGAATAGGGGGTGCAGAAGACAAAACCAGGAGTGCAATATGGAGCTCATTGGCCCATGACCAAAGGTAGGGGTGCGGCTGTGAATGTTGGGGGTACCACTGGATATTTTGCTGACCAGGCCCAAAGCCTTTTTTTTTTTATCTGCAGACTTGGATTTGTGGTGCAAATAGGAATTGTGCCTCAGCAGGAAGGAAAAGACGGCCCATGCTGGCCCAAGGCCCCTTTTTTCGTTTTTATTAGTATGCAGAATTGGAATGGGGGGTGCAGATGGAGTTGCACGTGGTGGCGGGAAGCAAAGAGACAGCCCAAGCCCAATCCTTCCTTTCTGTCTGTAGAAGCCTAGGGGGTGTGAATAGAGAAACGGAGGTGGCGGCGGGAAGAGAAAGGCTCAATAACCAGGCCCAAAACCTCTGTGCCCTAATTTGAAAAATTGGGGGTTCCTCTGAGTTAATCTCATTTGCGTTCAACAACTCAGAGACCCAGGGTCTCCTTCGAGAGGTAAACCATGGAGGCTTGTCCTTGCCGCAGCCGCATGCCACCGTCTCCACCACTGCTACAAGCTGTCGGGAGCCGTGGTCAAAGGCGTCATCGAAAACGCCGGTCGCGCCAGAGCCGTCGCCGGTCACCGGAAGGACTCTTCCCCCCTCTTTTCTTCGCGCGCGAGAGAAATATTCTCGCCCCTCCGCGTCACGTCGCCATCGCCGGTGACCGCAAGGGCTACAACGTCTAGATCTCCTCTTCCGCCACCCACGCTCCAAATCGGCCACCGTCGTGCTAGCCGCCAGCGTTGCCTAGGGCCGATGGTGCTCCTAGTGCTGGTGGCTCTGCTCCCCTCCTCTCCTCGTGCGTGAGGGAGATAGTTCCCCTTTTGCGAATTGCCTGTTGGGCAAGCTCGGCCACCGCAAGCCGCAAACCAGATCACCACTCAATGTCACCGGTCAGCACCGTCGTCCAGGCCGGTAGCGCAGTCGCCCTTCGCAGCAGTTCAACCTCTCCTGCTAGTAACATCTCTCCGCGACGCCGATGCAGCAACACCACTTCCCATTCTCCTCCCTCTCCACTTCACTTGCCAACCTTCACCATTTATCCAAATAAATGGAGGTACGAAAATAAAAAACGATTGAAAATGGATGAGGTTTTTGAAGTGAAGATGCAAGTGCGATCAGGAAATGGTGTAAGGGAACTATGGTAATTAGCCCAATGTAGTTGCCACCACCAAATGCAATTGAAATTGCAATGTAAATGCCCGTGGTTTTCTTTCTTGAAGATGGTTGTGTTGTGTATTGGAGGAAATGGTTGTGGTTGTGTGTTGGATTTGCAGGTGATAATGGAAGAGGAAGATGAAGGCTATGGGTTGTCGGTGGTGAATGTGGCGAGGGTCACGGCAATGGAGTTTAGAATGTCGAATTGGTGCCAAACTGATGAGCGAATAGGGAGAGATTATACGGTGGTGAGTGATGAAGAGGAAAAGATTGTGTGATTGTATGTGAAGGTTGCTTACGGGTTGGGGGCTGCAGAGGGTTGGAGTGTGTGAGTGGGTTCCTCTGTCTGGTTTCTGTTTTTTTCATTTCCTTCACTGCAGGTTGAGAGTGAGGATCATAATGGGTGATGGAGATGGAGTTTCGGAAGGGAGGGAATGAGTTTTTCTGTTGTGTGTGATGAGGGTGTAGAAGTGGAGGGGCTGAATCGGTTATGTGGTGAGGGAGTAATTCCGCGTAGTGTGTTCTGAGCGATGAGGCGTGGTCTTGTTTATGGGTTTCGTGATGGGAGAGTGATGAAAAATGGAAGTGGTGGAGGTGGTTCTTGCGTGAGAGCAGAGAGGTCGTCTGCAAGAGGAATCTCTGTGATTGGTGATGAGGTGGTTACGAGTTAGGCATGAGGTAGTGGTGAGCCAAAGGGGAGTGTCGTGTGTGTGTCTGTAAATGGAAGAGGTAGTGAGTGAGTGTCTGGGTGATGAATTGGGAATGTAGGTGTGAGTGAATCTGTTGGGGTGGTTCTGTTGGAGGTGCATGGATTGGAGTTGAGAAATTAGAGTGAGTGTGATGCTGTTAAGTGTGAGGGAGGTGGAAAAATGGTGAAAAACTATGGTTGTTTTTCGGAGAGGATAAGTGTAGTGGATGATGATCTTCTCCCTTTTTTTTCTTGGTTGCTTCCATGCTTTTGATACCTGATCACCCAAACCTTCTCTGCCAGAGCTGCTCTTGTTGCTGCCAAAAACCGAATTTGCCCATTCCACTCTGCGTCTGCCAAAACCAAATTGTGCCTGTTCCACTCTGCGTCTGCCACAACCGCGAATTGTGCCTGCAGAAGCTGTTTGCCACTCTGCCCTACCATGCACCCCAGCGCTCTCCAACCAAAATCTCCTTTGTTTTTTTATCTTTTTCGTTTTTTTAGACTAAAAGACAAAACTGATATTCTAATCTATTTTTCAATTTTCTTTCTTTTTTTTTCTTTTTTTTGTTTCATTTTGCTTTTTTTTTTTCTATTCTTTCGTTTTGTTTTTTTTTCTTTCTTTTTTTTCATTTCTCTTCTTATTTATTTATTTTTTATATATTTTCTTTTCAAATAGGAAATAAAATCAAATTTAATAATAATAAAAAAGTTAAATCAAATACCAAAAAAAACTAAAAATAAAATAAAATAAAAATGAAAACAAAATTGAAAATAAGACACAAATAAAAACTAAGTCCTATAATTCAGTCACCCGGACGAAATGGGGTGTTGACAATTTCTTCTTTTGTATATGCTTTTATCACTGCAACGACTTTTTAAATTAAAGGCCAACAACCTTCTTCATAAAACCTTTTCCAAAAACATAATACTTTCTTTCTCTGTTCTTTTCTTTAGGCCTACTATTTTAATAATACTCCTATTTGCTATTTGTTGTACGTAAATTTTTGATCTATGAGGAGATCATTAAACCAAAGTTGTGCTTCCTCAAACATTTTTCCGATTTGAGGAGAAGTCGATTTCAAGAGGAATGGTATGATGGAATCCGTTTTGGGAACTAAATGGAGATCCATGAAGGGAGCATCAACTTAAAATAAGACTAAGAGATTGGAAGAAGAAGAAAGATTTTCAAGCTTGTTCTTGCTTTCACTCAAGCCTTAGCAGACATTGGACCTCTTAGAAAGAGTAATGGTTAAAGAAGATCGAAGAATAAGATGAAGCTTGAAGGATTCTATTCTTGTGGAGGATCACATTTTAGTCTTCTTCTTTGACTTAAAACATTTTTTGTAAATATGTAAAATAGTTTCTATAGGCCTTGTATTTGGCTAAAACACTTTGTTTAGCTTTGTTTTAGAAGCTTAGTAGCTTTTAGAGTAAAGTAACACACCATAAACCTTGATGCAGGTGAATATGAGCCTAAAATGGGTCATAGGAAGCCTTTGGAAACCTTTGGAACATGTCAACATAAGGGAGGCTCCTCCTAGACATTGAACTTGGACGGTAGTTAAGGGGGAAGGCTCCCATTCCTCCCTCCTTACCATAATAAGCTTCTAGTTCGTTTCTAGTGCATTGAGTGCTAGCCTACTCCTTCACCTATAAAAGGAGAGGCAACCTTGTATAAATTTTTAGAACTATTTTGAATGCTAGAGTTTCTTTGCTAAGGTTTCAAGTCTCCTTCTCTTTAGTTCTCACTCTAAGAAATGTCTTTCTCTAGACTTTTGCTTACCTTCTACTTCAAGGTTGGTCTCACCTCCTAGAAGGACTTCTACCTAGACTATCCAACATCGTCAACCACATCTCTTCATCTTGAAAAGCTTCCGCAACATTCATCATTTCATATGGAGTCCATCCTTTGAAAAGCTTCATCAACACACTTTGGAGAGCATCTCTTGTTGAAGAAGCATTATTAAAGCCATCTCCATCAAGATATAAATCAAACTGGTTTACAATTGACATCAAAATTGTCATTGAGCAATGTTTCACCACAGGTGCAAAAAGCTCATTGTAATACACGCCTTTGACTTGGCTAAACCCCTTTGCCACTAATCTTACCTTGAATCGAGCCTTTTGAACCCCCGGAATCTCACCCTTCTTCTTGAAGATCCATTTGCATTTAATCACCTTCTGGCCCTTTGGTAGCTTTACAAGTCTTTAGATGTTATTGTTTTTCAGTGCTCCAAGTTCTTCTTCCATGACACACAACCAAAGCTTTCTTTTTTCACTCTCAAGTGCCTTTTTGAGGTTTCTTGGTTCATCAGGTTCATTTATCTCTTCAGTTGTATTTAAAGCATAGTATATTAAATCAACTTAACCAAACCTTCAGCTGGTTTGAAGATTCTTCTCTCCTTATAACAAACAAGTTGATAGTCATTGGTGGCTTGATTTAATTCCTTGGATTCGAAACTAGGTGGTCAGTGTCACTTGATGAACTTTCTGGGTCATTATCAAGATCTTGTTGAGATTTATCAATAAGAGTCTCCACCTTGAATTGTGTTTTCTCCTTCTCAGATTCTTGGTTTAAAGTATGCATCACAATCCTTGCTTCACCAAAGATCACATCTCTACTAATTATGAGTTTATATGGTTTTGGATCCAACCTCTACAATATGTATCCTTTAACTCCTTTTGCATACCCGAGAATCACACCTTTCTCAACTGTGGCTTCTAGCTTGTCTTTCTTTACATAAGCATAAGCCAAAATTCCAAACACCTTTAGCTTTGAGTAGTCTACAAGTTTGCCACTCTAGACTTTCATTGGTGTTTTACTCTTCATTCCAAAAGATGGGCTCCTATTTATCAAGTACACTACTGTGTTAATAGCTTCACCCCATAATACCTTGGGTAATCTAGCACCTAAGACCATGCACCTAACCTTTTCAAGAATGGTTCTATTCATCCTTTCAACAAGACCATTTTGTTGTGGGGGTTGCAACTACATTTTTATGTCTATTAATGCCATGTTTAGCACTATAGCTATTAAAGATATCTGAGACAAATTCAAGGCCATTGTTAGTCCTTAATACCTTTAACTTGGATCCTTGCTGCATTTTAATTTGAGTATGCCAATCTTTAAATTTTTGTTTCTGTTTTTTTTTCTCAAGATATAAACATATAGCCTTCTTGAGTAATCATCAATAATACTTAAGAAGTATGATCCTTCTCCATGAGTTTAGGTCCTGGGTGGACCCCATAAATTTGCATGAACATACTCAAAAGGTCTTGAGGAAGTGTGCTTGCCTACTCCAAATTTCACTCTATTAGCTTTTCCCAATACACATTGGTCATAACTCCAATTTATGAAGTTTATCACCCATAAGCAGTTGTTGTTTCTCTAATTCGACTGGCCCTTTCTCACTTGTATGGCCTAACCTCAAATGCCATAATCTTGTCTTATCTTTCATGGACTGACATGTAATAATTGCATGAGATATAATAGTGGATTCATCCAAGATGTATAAACCATTAACTTGATCACCTTTGGCAATTACAGAAGCTCTTATTGTCACCTTCATCAATACATTCTCAACCTTTGTTGAATATATCATAAGGTTAAAAGCATTTATATGGAAATCAGATTCCTTTTCAGTTTTGGAACATACCTCCTTCTTTGTAGCAACATTGTGTGATTTTCTTCCTCCTTCCTATCCTCCATTGTTCTTTTCTCTTCTAGACATTGTCTCGTTTTCTTCTTCTTCCTTGCAAATCGTGGTTTTCACCATCGTTGTCGTCGCTTGTCATTATGGTTTTGGATACGAATCTTTTCGCTTCTGCCACGTCCTATTGTCGTTTTCATCTCTTTTTCTTCCATTGTTCAAGCTCATCTACCCATTGGTCACCAAGTTGCATTGATAAAGGTATTATATCTAGCTCCACTCTTTCTACACAACCACAGCTAAAAATCGTTCGATATATGAGTTTTTTTCTCTTTCTCGTAAGATCTGTAGAGTCTTCTTCCTAAAAATGCCATTATTACTCTATGCACAATCCTTCTTTTGATAAATTTGAGGTGCATTTGTGATCTAAGATAGAAGATGTGGATGATGAAGATTTGAAAACAAACATTGATAATTATTATTGTTTTGAAAATGCTTTTTATGGGACATTATTTTATTAGCCAAAAATATTATAGTGATCTAATTATTTTAAAATTATGGTTAAGGATCTATATGTTATGAAAGGCTACTAATGTAAATACCATAAACACTATTTTTAATTTGATGAGGGCCAAATTAGAAATATTACAATTCTAAATGTAACTTATAGAAGTTACGTAAAAGGGCTATAACCCCCATTTGTGGAGACATAACATCATTTCAATATTTTTCGCTTCTTTTCGATCAGAAGAGAAACCCAAAAAGGAATCTAAGGTACTCTACATTTTGAAGATGACTACTCATTTCTAATCTCATCAACTTCATGATTCTCAATGATAAATTTAGATATGCTTCCATATTCAATTTTCATCATGAATAGGAGAATGCATTTTTTTTTTGTATATGGGAAGCATATTCTAACATGTACTTTTAATTTAGTTGCACTTTGAATATGTAAAGACATCTTTTTACTTTTAAACATTTTGCTATACACAGGATGAATTTGGTTGATCCAAAGGCTTCAATGTAAATCATGATTTGTATAAAAATTGAGACACCCTTATGCTCGAGCTCTTGTGGTTTATTAACTTAATCTTATGAGTCGCATATGCAATTCTCACGATGTAGAACGAACCACTTAAACAATAATCAGACAACTCATTTAAATAGTATCAATGTGTATAATCTGTGTTAACAATTTAAACAACGTTAAAAAAAAACCAAATTAAATATAAATTATCGAAATTGAAATCACAATAAATACTAAAAAAAATAATATCTCACATTAAACAAAATCTATAAAACGAAATTTATAAAAATAGATACCAAAGGAGTAGTTAAACCTCCTTGATATGAAATGCTTAATTGTTTGTACTATTTATTTTTTAATATGACGTACTTTTTTCATAGGTTGACTTATTTTTTATTTTTTGAAAATTTTCACACCATATTTATTGTATCAATATTATTAATTTGTAAAATTGTAAAACAAATAAAGTTAAAAGCTTAATCAACCTAATTAGGTAATATTTCATTTGAAACGAACTATTAAAGTCAAAATATTCATTACATCGTTTGATAAAAATTAAAATTAAACCCAAATTCAAAAATATATATTAACAATACAATAAAATTAACAACAAACTACATGTTCTGCATGTCCGAGATATCCTTACTTCGACTTGAAATATCTGTAAATACTTCGACATTCAAGTCGATGTGATTTTGGTAAAACCCAATTGAGTGAATATATTTCAAAATAAACTTTATCTAAAAACATATCACCTTTGTATACTTTATAATTTGAGTTCTTCCTTTAATAGACTAATTCTCTATATTAGAAATATAATCCAGGAAGATTTAGATTATACAATGAACGTCATGTTGACTCATTATTGCCTTGTCAAAACTGGCATGTTGCGGACACTTCAGACCTGGCACTAGCCTCCATACAACAAGAGTCTTAGACAGACATAATGCAGACAATTATGTTCTGCAGAATCAAAGGAATCTCCTTTAGCTTTGCATGCTGTTCATTGACAACAGGGTTCACACTTAGGTGAATAATTATCTCATGATACCCAATTAGGTGAATAAAGAAAGGATGAGAATTAATACATCAAATAAATTTGCATGAATATAAGATAATTGATGCAGAAAATATATTTACTTTTATACTTTTAAGTCAGAGAATATCCAAATAATTATAGTTTCCTTCGTCCATATAAAGTTTTGATTTCAAAATCATGTATACCAAGTCAGATGTCACTAATTTCTTATTTCTGGAAAATGATATTTTGACACCAATTTTTTGATACTATTTTGACACTGCACACGTGTCAAAATGTGGTTGGACGATTTCAAATTAAAAAAAAAAAATTGGTTTTTTTCTTTCAAATATGCTCTTGTCTTAGTTTTTTTAATTTGAAATCGTCCAACCACGTTTTGACACTCGTTTTAACACGTGTGCAATATTAAAATAGTGTTAAAAATTAGTGTTAAAATATCATTTTCTTTAGACGTAGGAAATACCTTTTTAAGAATGCCACGTGTAATTTATAAAACATTCATTATTTACGAAAATCTCAAACTCTAATACTATGATGAAAAAATAAATTAATAAAATCTTTAATTATTTATCTCATACTAAAACAAAGGAAGCGGAAAATCACCTTGTTGAACCGATCTCGTCAAACACATAAGCAACTCACTGTGTTGGTCTCGCAACATATAAAAAATTAAACACTGTCAACATAAGTTGATAACAATTTAGGCGGCAAATGACTAAATTGAAATTATCAAAATTATGACCACTATAATGAATATAAGAAAAAAGTTCCATTTTAAATAAAATCAACAAAAATAGAAAAAAAAATTAAGTCTATTAAATCATTATTGCTAATGAATATATTTTGGTTATATTATTTGAGAGGAAGAATGAGAGAATGAAAAAGGTGAAACATTAAATTTAATAGAAAACTTGTTTAAGAAAATATATAATATATTTTAAAAGATTTGTTCCAAAAATTTGTTCTATAAAGCATTTTATATATTCTAGAAAACTTATTCTAAAAAATTTAATTCAAAAAAATATTTCATATATTTTGGAAGTTTATTCTCTAAATCATTTTCAGAAAATTTACTTAAAAATCTTATTTTAAATTTCAAAAGATTTTCAGAATACGTAATCTCGAAATCACAATCGAAATATAACATGAAGGAGAGAATAATGATTTTAAAATTTATGAAATCTATTAGTAATTATAGAGGGTAGGAAATAAGAGCCTTATTTCGATATCCTCCTAATAAGCACAAAATCAACACGTTAAAGATAATAAAAGTAAGAAAATAAATATTATTATACGTCACATCTAGATTATCAATAATTCAACAACTTTTTTTACATATAATAAATATATGATTTGACACGTCTTTCATTCAATATTCACCACGTATAATGATATAAAACGATATTTTCAAACTTAAATGTTATACTTATAATAATATATTTTTATAGTATAAATCTTTTATTATTATAAAACAATTTATTAAATCAACAAATATATATATATATATATATATATATATATATATATATATATATATATATATATA
>NC_028351.1:12374125-12377416 GCF_000741045.1 Vigna radiata var. radiata
TATATATATATATATATATATATATATATATATATATATATATATATATATATATGAAGCGAAATTTATATAATAGTAAATACACAAATAAATTGAACATAAAAATAAAATAAAATAACTAATTATATGATAATTATAATATTTAGTTACGATTATAATATCATTTATTTTCATATTAATTATTAATTATACTTAAATTTTTATATTTAAATATTTAATATAAAAAACAACTTTTGAAGAATGCTTGAATAAAATATTTTATTATTAATTAAATTGTATTATATAAATAATTAATAATTTATAATTATAACATCAACATATTTACAATATTATTTGATGTATAATTATAAGATGATATCTTTTATATTAATTGTATTTAAGTTTTTTTTAAATGTATTTTTAAAAGTAAATTGAGAAATTATGAAAAGGGTAAAAAAAATATTAGAGAATGATTTTGAGATGTTAATTTGTTTCTATTTTTGAGTTATCTAAGTCAAATTGTGATTAGAACTAATATATACATATCGAGCGTGAGATTAGACATTTAATGGATGAATGGTCCCGTTAGGATAAGCTCTGAATATACATCTCGAGTCGATGTGGGACTTCCAACACACCCCCCTCACGCCGAGGTATATACATCTCGAGCGTGAGACTAGATAACGGCCCAATAGCGGGTGGAACAATATGCCCAACAATCGCTAGGATAGGCTCTAACCATAACTCTAATACCATGTTAGAAGTGGACTTTAAGCCTAACTCAACCCCACAAAACCGGCTTGTAGGGTGAGGTTTGCACCCACTTATATACACTTCAATGGCCTTATCTCTAGTCGATGTGGGACTTCCAACACACCCCCCTCACGCCGAGGTATATAAATCTCGAGCGTGAGATTAGACTTTTTAATGGGTGGTCCGATAGCGGCCCGATAGCGGGTGAAACAATCTGCCCAACAAATATCGCTAGGATAGGCTCTAACCATAGCTCTGATACCATGTTAGAAGTGGGTTCTAGGCCTAACTCAACCCCACAAAACCGGCTTGTAAGGTGAGGTCTGCACCCCACTTATATATTATAAATTGGCCTTATCTCTAGTCGATGTGAGACTTCCAACAGTTTTTAGCAAACATATATTTTAGACGATTTAACTCGTAAACGCTATTTCATTGAGTACTAATTTGTTAAACTTCGAAACAAGATATGTTAGAGTCTTGTCTTTCTAGACGATCTTATCTTAACATTTATAACCTCATTTTTTTTATATCTATTTGTCTCTTTACTTTATTTATTCACGTGTTTTTGATCTTATTTTAATTATTTTTATTTATTTTAACAGGTGAAGTGTTTTATAATCTCATTTTTTTTATTTTTTATTTACATATTTATTTTATTGGTGAGGGGTGTATAACCTTATTTTTAGTTATACTTATTTTGTTTAGTGAAGTTTTTCTAATCTAATTCTTATTTTTATTTCAATTTATTTATTTAATAAGGTGTTCATAACCTTATTTCGTTTTAATTTTACATCTGAAGTATTTGAACACAAAATGAACTATGTTATCAACAAATGAATAAAAAGGAGAATTAGTATATTGGCAGGAATAGTGGGAAACCTTCGAAATATATGTGAGGATTTTTAAGCCTATTTCTTATAGTCGCCCTTCACAAGGATAAGACACAAAAACGTCGCATACTATGTTCATGATGATAATAATTTTAACTCGAAAAGAAGATTTTTAGTTTTAGTTTGAAGAATAAGAAGAACATAGTTTAAAAGTTATAAGACTCTTAAGTAAAAAGGGTAACTCAAAGTAAAGGCTACTAGACAGATATTAGAAGGTATAATACCCAGATGTATTATTTTTGGAAAATAGATATTGATTAGTTGCTTTGAAATTGAAGTGTGTTGTGTGATTGAGAAATACATAGAATTATTGTATTGATATATGTTGGATGAATTGTATGAATATGAATAATTCTAAAGAGAAATGCCCATTTTGTATAGTGTAATGTATACATTGGTGTAAGGATTCTAATGTGAAGTCCTTCAAACTCTACTAAATTCCCATATTCATTTAATGAAGGTTATTTATGCGTGAGAGTCGAAAGAGGTTTCTAATCTATAGAATCGATACAAAATAATACTATGACTTAAAGGATGAAATGGAACTAAATCTGTCATGGTGATTTTGTGATAAAGATGATGATTTTGGGACCAGGATTGTGGTGTTAAGATAAAGAAAATGTTGTTGTTTATGATTGAATTTACTACAAAGACAATTTTATAATAAGTGCAAGACTTTATAAGAACATCGACATAATATGTCTTCGAAATTAGAGTCTTATATGTTTATTTGTTTTTAATGTTTTTGATGAGTTGAATGATTAATATCTGATTGCAACTTTATTGATATGATATGAAATGCAAGATCATTTTTTTATAACTAAGTTTACATTTGTATTTTGTGGTTAAGGTTTTCACTTCTGATTATCGTACAAGTATATTTATATGTACGAGAATAGATATTTTACAGATAGTAGAAAGGATCGACAATGAGTTTGTGATATTTTATATAGGAATAGACGGATATGTATACATTTATATGTTCATGTATTTGACAATGTCTCCTCGTTAATAAAAAATGTTTGTATTTAAATAAAATATTTAAAATTTTTGAAAATTTATAAATATGTTCTAATATATTTACACTTTTGTAGTGAATATTATTATTTAATAATGATCTCGTTGTGTTAATACAGTAATAGATTCTAATATCTTAAAACTAAAATATTATAAGTAAAATTAATAACAAATTGTGATTTTCATTGAATTTGTCCATAAAAAATCTGTTTTTTATTTCGTACTTTATTTTTAAAAAAATATTTTCATAAAAAAACACAAATTTATCGTACAATATACTAAATAAAAATGCATTTTCAATTTGTTAGAATACATCTCAACGTGACAAAAAATCACATTTCTACAAAAACACATTTCTTCTATATAAAGAAAAGAGAAAATATAGATTAGAGTAAACATTAATTTGCAATATTTGTTGTAAAATTAAAATTATAAAAGAGTAAGAAAAGGTTACGAGAACAACATCTTTAAACATGTTTATAAAGGACCACTGAGTTGAATTCTATTAACTTTGATCCCAATTTTATCTATTGCACACAAATATGGATTCTTTTTGTTTCGGATGAAGGATTCAAGACCGAACACAAGTCGAACTGTCTTGACGAAACGCTTTAGATAATCTCACTCTTACACCTGAACGGTTGTGACC
>NC_028351.1:12378341-12381347 GCF_000741045.1 Vigna radiata var. radiata
CCAAGCCTTCCCGATCAACTCCCAAGCCTTCCCAATCAGCTCCAAGTCTTCCCGATCAACTCCCAAGCCTTCCCGATCAACTCCCAAGCCTTCCCGATCAACTCCCATTATTCCTCTTACGAACTTATCATCTTTTTTATTCATCTTCACCTGACCGGCCACCCCCTTACACTACATAAGCCCCCCAAGCCCCGAGCGTTGATATAAGCGAAGGGGTTTAATTGCTTCCCAACGAGGGTGGTGTAACAAACACTTTACTACTTATCGTGCCGTTTTCCTATATATGCAACCTTGAGTGTGCGAATGTTTGGCGTCATTTTGTGACTTCACCCGAACGTCGCGCGACTACGAACAACACGCGACTTCACACTAAATGACATTCCTCCCGATCAACCTAACACAAGTCATTTTCCTGACTTCCTGTAAAAGGTGGTGTATTACGAAGTCATTTTCCTGACTTCATTTTTCCTCCCTCGTTCCACCGATCAGGAGTCAATTTTCTGACATCCTGCTTCGCCGATCATTCTGACATCTTGCTTTCCTTCCTTATTCCCCCGATCAGGAGTCAATTTTCTAACATCCTACTTTTCTTCCTTATTCCACCTGATCAGGAGTCAATTTTCTGACATCTTGTTTCCTTCCTTATTCGACCCGATCAGGAGTCAATTTTCTGACTTCCTGATATTTTTCTAATGTGATTTTCCTGACTTCTCCCCGAACACACCTCTATCGATCTTCCTGAGGTAGGAGTCATTTTCTTTAATGTCATAGTTAAGACCGTTCGGTCGAGATGTAATGCTTTAGAGTCTTTGTGACCTGCAAGATAAAAAACGAGACCATTTGGTCTTGGATTGAACGTTTAAAAAATACCATGAATTACTACCGACCGAACTAGTAGGTACTTTTGCTCCATTTGAAGTTGAGCCTACAATGTCACACTAACCGATCGGGAGAGATGCCCGTGCTTAGTCCTTCTATATAGAGAAGCAAAAAATTTCTTCTTCTGATTATTTCACCATTCTCGATACTTGTCACCATAAAGTAGTTGCCAAAATCACCTGAACTTAATTGCAAGTATGAGACAATTACGGAAGGGAATTTTTTCTTCAAACCTGCACCTAAACTCAACATATGTTGATGGAAGCGGCAAACACACTTGTCAACCGACATTTAGAATTGATCTTACTGAGTGACACGTTATCCACGACACCACAGCTCAACCCTGCATTAAAAACATTAAATTTGTATGATCTTCACTACCTCTGAAACGACTAATTATGAGGGTGATCGACGAGGTGAAGATTTGTTTGATTTGAGAGAGACGACGTTCGTCGTCGGAGAGATCGAGGAAACTGTCGTGTCGCAACAAAAGACTCTGCTCTTGTCGCCGAAGAAAATGAGGTTTCCAGCAAGGAAACTCTAACGGCCTCGGTGTATGGTGGCTGGCGAGAAGGGATGAGACCTTTGGCAGCGCCGATGCACAGCGGTGTCGATGAAGACGATGATTTCATGGTGGAGACAGTGAGGCGGAGGGGAGTGAGGCTAGGTCGCAAGAGACGCCGAGCCATCTGCCGTAGGAGAGAAACCCACCGGTGCTGCCGTTTGGTCTGGCGATGATTCGGTTGTCGACAGAGTCACTCAGGCGCAAGGTTCGCTCTCAATCTCAGCATCTTCCATGTCTTCTCGCGCCACCCCCCAACTTGATGTACTCAATTTGCATTGCTTCATTTTCTCAACTTGTTTTGCATGTACCAAGGCTGTGTCTGCTAGCTTTATCAAATTAGGAATTTGATAATTCTGAACTAAGTAAATCCCGACCGTCGTAACAGCAATGGAAAGGAAGCTTCTCATAATTATGCCCATTATAGTTAGAGTGGTCGGTTGAAATATCTGGTATTGTAACATTACTTTGCAAGAATCACAGTTACAAATAAAATAAAAGTTACAATAAGACTGAATTATACTGAAGAATTGTATTGTAGTTTTAATCCACCACCAATTGTTTTGTGGTTTGAGACCTGCATGGCGAGGGGCTGAGAGGTTGGGTAGCTTTTGGAACAACTCTGGTGCTCCTTTGCACAGCTGACGATTCGAATGGTTTGGCAGTTACATTAATAAACTTCTGTTAGAGGAGAGCGAAGGAGAAAACCCAACTCCACCACCGCCCCTGTCGCATGCACTGCCAAAGGAACCCCTCCGCTCACTGAAGCTAGCGGATCCCACCGTCGCGTTTCCCGAACTTTGCTTGATTAAAGGACCCATCTTCTAATTCTTCAAAATCAAAGAAAGGAAAAAATAGAAATTTATTTTTCTACTTGCAGGTTTCACAAGAAACGTGCACAGGGAAACACTTTTTGATTAAATTATTTAGTCAATAATAATAAAATAAATTTAGAAGGCAAAAAGTTTATTGTTCCAAATGTTGGTGATCAACACGTGATCATCAATCTCTGCATCACTGCACGACACAATTTGGTGGACCTTTGGATATTTTTTTTTAATAATATATGGTGTTTCCAAAGCAAAGCAGCTTTTATCACTTGCAAATAAAAGCACTATAATATTGGTGGAAATGGCAAGCACATTCGTCAAGCGTTCATGCATATTACGCCTCCAATGGTTGGGCCACGGGCGGTAGGTGGGACGGATGGCTTCGGAGGAAAACAGGGTTGGCCGTACCTGCAACAGACTTTGCCGAAAGATACATCAATAGTTGTTAAAACAAGTGTATGTATGAATAAAACCGAGTGCACACAAGTGCAAATGTCGGTTAATGTTGGTAGTGAAACTTTTTGTGGTCATCGATCGAGGTCAACAAATGGCTCTCATTGTAGTGATACTGAGACCGAGCGCTCGCCTGACTTCTAGTGGCTAAAGGGGATGTCGCTCGGCCCCACGGTGGGCGCCAAAATGTTTCGGATGAAGGATTCAAGACCGAACACAAGTCGAACTGTCTTGACGAAACGCTTTAGATAATCTCACTCTTACACCTGAACGGTTGTGACC
>NC_028351.1:12381692-12394289 GCF_000741045.1 Vigna radiata var. radiata
AGGATGTCAGCCAACCCGATCTTGTTGCCCCTGTTCCCAATCATGATACCACTCTTCCCGATCATGATAGAGTCAATTGGTCTCTCTACCATACACTTTTCATTCTTAAAAAAAAACATTTTAATTACTCATTTGATTCCTGCATTGGTCACAAAGTTTTAATTTGGTCTATCCTTTCTAAAATCAAAGACACATGTCAAATTTTTGCTTTTATAAAAACACATTCAAACAAAATTTTTCTTAAAGACCATTAAAAAAAATAAAGCAATCTCTTACAAACTCACTTTATATACAAGTTAATTTGTTTAATCTATAAATACAATTATATATATATATATATATATATATATATATATATATATATATATTAATTTTTAGTTTATAAAAATTTATTTACTTTTAAAGTGTAGAATGTCATTCAAAATTATTTGAATATATCTTTATTACCAGTTTTGTTATTAGGGAGTTTATACTCCTCCAATACTTTAAATACATAAAGTATCAGGGAGTTTAATATTAAGTCAACGTCACTCCGATATACATATTATTTTAATTCAAATTTTTAAGTGAAATTATTTTAGTTTTTTTCTTCTTTTAATATAGTTCTCAAACCAATTTTAGTTTTTAGGTTATAGGTTTCTTTTACTAAACTGAATGATTTAAGTTTAAAATTAACTATTAATTAATAAAATCAATAACTAATTTAAAATAATAAAAAAAGTAATTACACAATAAATTAAGTTAGTAGTTAATTAATTAATCTCTTTGAAGCTAAAATATACCTCAGAACTAAGATCACATTGTTGATTTAATCCACTAATTCAACATAATTAACTAAAAATTGTTTTTAGTTTTATGAAACCAAAATATAAAAAAAAAAATTAAGAATATGTTTGGATAAATTTCTATAATAAAAAAGATAGAAGATCACATGAGTTTTTAAGTAAGTTAAAATAACCTATACATAAACTACTTTATGTATTTTATTTTGTACATATATTTTCCAATTTTCTAATATTTCTTTTACTTAATTATAGTTTTGTTTTCTAGTTTTTTTCTTTTTTGTAAAATCCACAATTTACATCTTCAATCTCTTTTCCATAATTTTAGTCTCTTATTTATATGTTTTGTAATATTTAGATTCTTTAATTTTTAAGAATATGTAACTTTGGTCAAATTTTAATTAAATTATCTATTATTTTTGGTTAATTCGGGCATAACAAAGTATGATTGACTAAAAAACTAGTTTTCTTTACATAGTTGAATATTGTAACAACTACAAAATTAAAGCCAATAGCTTTTATGAAACTAAAAACTGAACAATTTACATATATATAAAAATTTAGATACAAAATTGAGTAAAAAGAATTTTGGCAACTAAAATTATGAATAATAGAAAATTAGAAAATTAAAATTAAAAAGAAAATCACAGATATAGTATAACATAAAAAAAATTTGGATTAAACCTATTGACTTTTACCCAAACTAAATTTATAAAAAATATATTTTTTTTTCTCTTATTCTTTTTAGTAAGATTGAGGACCTTTACAAAACGTGTCGGTTTTCCGTTGGAAACGTGTGGGGTCCACAAAACAAGAACAATCATGGGCACGGTCCCAGGAACGATGTCGTTTAGATGCTCCACCATCGTAGCATAAAGAAGCACCTCGGATTCAGAATCATGATCAATCTCGCTGCTTCCCATTTCCTAATTGCACGATCACAAACAGAGAGAGCGTGAAAAATGTCGTTCTTTTCAAGAGGCCATCACGGCGGCCACGAAGGCCACGGAGACAAGGTCGACGACTTTGACGAGTACGATCCTACCCCCTATGGCGGCGGCTACGACATCTCCCTCACCTACGGCCGTCCTGTTCCTCCCTCCGAAGAGACATGCTACCCCATCGGAAACTCTTCCTCCGCCGACGACAGCTTTGACTACGATCGCCCTCAATACAGTTCCAACGCTCAACCCTCTGCTTATGGAGACGAAGCCCTCGTCACTGAGTATAGCAGCTACTCTCGCCCCAAACCTAGGCCTGCACCTGCAGGCTTCAACCCCGCCGCTGGATCCGGGTATGGCGGATCCGGTTCGGAATATGGATCCGGGTATGGCAGGAAGCAGGAATCTGAATACGGGTCATCCGGGTATGGAGGGAGAAAGGAGGAAACTGAATATGGGTCTGGGTATGGTGGGAGAAAGGAGGAATCTGGATATGGGACAGGTTATGGAGGGAGAAAGGAGGAATCTGGATATGGGACTGGTTATGGAGGGAGAAAGGAGGAATCGGAATATGGGTCGGGTTATGGAGGAAAAGAGGAATCTGGATATGGGACNTATGGGACTGGTTATGGAGGGAGAAAGGAGGAATCGGAATATGGGTCGGGTTATGGAGGAAAAGAGGAATCTGGATATGGGACTGGTTATGGAGGAAGAAAAGAGGAATCTGAATATGGGACTGGGTATGGTAGGAAGCAGGAGTCGGATTACGGATCCGGGTATGGTGGTAGGAAACAAGAAGGTGAATATGGGTCGGGATATGGTGGAAGAAAGGAGGAGTCTGAATATGGATCTGGGTATGGTGGGAGAAAGGAGGAATCTAACTATGGATCCGGGTATGGAGGAAGCAGGCCAGAATCTGAATACGGGTCGGGATATGGTGGCAGGAAGGAAGAATCTGCATATGGGTCTGGTTATGGTGGAAGGAAGGAGGAATCAGAATATGGATCCGGGTATGGTGGAAGGAAGGAGGAGACTGAATATGGATCCGGGTATGGTGGAAGGAGGCAAGAATCTGAATATGGATCCGGGTATGGTGGAAGAACGGAGGGGAGTGAATATGGATCTGGGTATGGTGGAAGGAAGAGTAGTGGGTATGGGGAAGAGCAGCAGCAGGACAGTGGGTATGGTTATGGAGGGAGGAGTGAGTATGATGAGAAACCTAGCTATGGGAGCCAAGGAGGTGTTGAGTATGGTTATGGGCGTCCACCTCAGGAGGAGGGATACCGAAAGCCTAGCTATGAGAAGCGTGATGATGATGATGATGAGGGCTATGGACGCAAGAAATATGTAAGTACTACTGCCTCCTGCATTCCTTCAACTAATGAGTTTACGTAGTCTGTGATTTGTAGTCTACAGGGATTTTACTTTGCTACCTAATTACAAATGATCATATACGGTGATAAGATTACTGATTACTTCCTTAGAAGGCATAATTAAAGTGATTTCTGATTAAAATCACTAATTGGTAACTAGGTGTTCTTTAATACTCAAGATGGTGTTTTTTTTTTGGCCGTTGCAAGCAATACTCAAATTATGTGTATGTTTCATAACTTATATTGTTTGTGCATAGTAACGGTGTAATTGCTTGAACTAATTGAAATGTAATATTATTATGTAAATTTTAATTTCTTGTCATATATCTTCTATTTTCTTACCACTTGTTATAATTGGAGTTTCCTTATGTCTATTTGGTGTTGTTCTTTTGTTAGAATTGGAGTTTCAGTTAGTAACAAACCTATTTTAACCTTCGCAACATTGAAATAAAACTTCAATTCTGATTAGAAAACAAAATTGAAACTATATAGGAACTGTATTTAAGTGTTTTCCTTTATGGTATATGATGCAGTGTGTACATTGCTAGTTTCATGGATTTGGTTTTGCTAAAGTTTGGTTTGCTTCATTGTACCGTTCCAAAACCATGAATTCGTTTTCAGAATTAGTTGCATTGTTTCTTCTTGTTCATGATTAAGTGGATTACTTTCATGCGTTGTTATAAATATAGATCATTGGTGTTGCGTTTTAATAGATCAAGAATCCTTTTGAACTTACTTTCTAATGAATGCATGAATGGATGCATGATAAGGATCAAGGGTGCTAAGGCTGACCTGAAACATGAGTAATCAAATATCAGTTAACCTGTTACATTTTTCATATAAAACTAGACTAGCTTAGCATTTCCTAGACTTCAGTTTACATATTCTTTTTGTTCAATGGCTACAGTAATTTGTTTTATGGCCCGTCTCCAAAAAATTAACTATTTTCTTTTCTCCAAACAACTTTTCACCTTCAACAGTTTTATTTTAATCAATTTCATGGTGATGCGTGTAATCGGTTGAATTTGATATCAGATGGAATGGGATAAAATATATCATTATTTGAGTACATAATGATGGAATAGAGGAAACATCCCATTCCTTTTTGTTTGGAAGTTCTAGAGGAATTGAATATATTCGTGGAAGATTTAATATTATTTAAATTATTAAATGAATATGGTCACTGAGTATGCACAAAAAAGCTATACAATTATAAAAGCTTATATGGAGAGATTACAAAATTGGGACTCAATGTAAGTTTTGTGCTTCCTACTGAAATTTGATAACTGAACATGATATGTTTAATAGGTTTTGCAATCAGTAAAGATTGCTTCTTCCTGTCCCATCCTCCAGTAAGATGTATGTAATAGGTTTTGCAAGCAGAATGATTATATGTTTGAATGTTAGTTGGCGGAGTAGGTGCTTTTAATACCTAAACCAACAAATTGTTCCTACATTACGACCCATGGGAATGTGTATTGCAATTTCCATAGTCATGTTTCCAATTTTTATCCAAACATATAAAATGCTACCCTGTAGTTGTGAATGTTATATCTGTGTGCATAAAGCACTTCTGTTGAAGTTGGTATTCATTTGCTGGTATTTTCCTATCATTGCAGGGTAATGACTCGGATGATGATGATAGGAAGAAGCATCACCACAAGCATCACCATCATCACAATAGTTATGCCGATGAGTAATCAAAATGCCAGTGGTTGCAGTTTGAATGAAAGTCACCCCATAATTACCTACTACTAAATAAAGGGTTGACAGCATTATACCTTCCTGCGTGTTTAGACTATTACTATGATGTCTTGAGCTTTAAGCACTGTTGGTCTAAACTAAATGTGAGGTCATTGGCTTTTGAGTGATAATAGTATCCCTAATGTTCGAGTTTGTGTGTTAATGTATTTTCACTTTCCAAAGTTTGAATGCATTTGGCCGTCCTGCAACATCATTTATCTTCCTAATAGAATATATTAAATATAATTTGAATTCATAACTGAAACAATTATATCAATGTTCAAATTAATTTCAACAAAACCTGAAACAAATAATGTAAATTAAATTTTAAAGCAACATTAAACATCGGTTTGGAAATGCATTAGTAGAGGGAGAAGAAATAAAATCAAATTTATACAAGATGCATAAGCTATATCAGTAAAAGCTTCTATCTGGATGTGATGATTTTGCACGTCAAATATGACCATGCAGTAATTCGTTAAGAGATGCATGAGCCATAGTGTTTCATTTGAATATAAATAATTCCCGCTTCTACCTTTCGTGTTTTGAAGAAGTTACTATGGGCTTTCATAATAAAAAATTAAAATTCTAATTTCAGATTGAGTGGAAAAAGAATAATCATTCAAATTACAAATTAAAGGATCTGTAGAGAAAGGTAACTATTATTCAGAAGTTAATACAAATACATTTAGCATGACGTGCAATGGGCAGATATTCCTAATTACCATGAAATGAAGTGTAAAAAAAATGAAAGATGTAATAATCATACACTTGGATACACAAGGAACAACCAGGGAACGGGAAATTAAATAAAAAAATAGAAGCAAAGTGAACAAACTTCGTGCTATGAATTTAGAGGAGCTTCTTCCTCTCAAAGAATGTCTTCAAATGCCATATTTGTAGACCAGCCACAGACAAGCAAACCGCAATCGAAAGGAAACTTAAAGTAAACAACTTGGTGTTAGTTGCCTTGTTAAGATCTTGCATCTCTTCCTCCCTACATAAGACACACGGCTAAAAACAGGTCCGCAAAATTCACTGAAAAACACTTCTAGAATGAATGCAAACTCTAATGCTGCAGCATTTGCATGACCACGAAAAGCCAAAACATCCAAAACTTAACGTAAAAATAGAAGTTTGTCATCAGTTATGTACACAACTACTTGATCCTAGGCATCGCAATTTTAGGAAAACCATACAGAACAACATGTTAGCAAAGAAGTTATTTTATTGGAGGCATAACAGAGAACAAGTTTCTGACCCACTCCAGCTATTAAATTATTGGAAAACACAATATAGTTGATGGAGGAGAATAATGAAGGTTATATCAAGCATGGAAGAAAAATTAATGTCATAAACTATCCACATTTCTCTCTCCATATTTTATTGATTAGGTCCAGGGATTTCATCCCTATCTTTATCTAACTCAGGAAAACAAACAAATTAATTGTGTAGTGACCATTCTTTGATGTAAAGAGAATATAATCAGTTGATGCAAGGTTTAGAGTAACCATAGATGTATCCCAGATAGTACATGGACAGGTTGGGAGGAATACATAGCTGCACAGAAAAAGATTCCAGTTTCTTCTAACATAACAGATAAATCATTTATCTTCCATTTAAGCAAAATTATGAATGAATTTAGCAAATCATCTTCTCCATCAAAAGATCATATGAAACCATTATATACTAATTCAAGAGATTAGTTAGTTAGCAGAAGTCATTGCAATAATACCTTTCTCGAAGATAAAACATTTCATCATGGATTGATAAGACAGTATCATATAGCTTCTTCAACTCAAATTCCATTACCTAGACAAAAGGGGGAAAACCACATCAATAAACAAAGACCAAAACAAACATACAAAGACCAAAAACACCTAGATCTTTAAAACAGAAACCCCTATTCCTATAACTTACAAATATGAAGAAATTAGGATGACGTTCATAATCATATCACTACTTTGTGTACGCTCATATAAAATTTAGTAGCAACTAAAAATGGAACATTTACAATGAAAGACAATTGAACAATGATTTAATAAATGTTCATAATTGGGGGATTTGACATCTTAAGCAAGAAAGATGCACACCAAAACGTAAGGAATGGGTGAGCTACACAGTCATGGCTAAAATAAACATATGGATCCAAGGCACTAGTGTAAAGCAAAACTGGGTTACTGGTAAATCCTTTCTCAGACAGTTTTATGCTAGTTCCTTGATTTCTCTGTAAATACATGAACTAGAATTTCAGAAAATTCCACGAACTGAGATTTTTAAATTGATATATTCCGTTATTTCATGAAGGAGCTATTATGACGTTATAGCGTGTGTTCCCTAGGCCACTGCAAGATACAAACTGCAGAGCAGTTTTCAGTAGCAGTCATTCCCAAAATAGCAGGTTTTCATGCACTAGAGTGGCAGTCTTGTGATGGGATTTTAAAACCCATTTTGGGGCTTAAACAATTTTGTTTGGGGTGGGGGTAGGGGAATTGTGATTCTACCCCTTTTTCTAATTAATTTTGATTTAGAAACCCTTCTTCATCAGTTCTTTACTCAAAAAGTTTCCTTCGAGTTGACACTTGTTCCTTCACACTTTCAAGGTCTATGTTCTTTTTATTCTTTCTGTGAGAGTACGCTGTTCAGCTCCTTTTTCCTTCATTGTTTGGCATCATTCCTATGCTCTTGTTGCTACCAGATTGAGGGTGATTCTATGTAAACCTTTTTAGTTTTGAAAAAATACACAAGTTTCCCGTTATACTGCCATAGTTTTGTAAACCTTCTTTTAGTCTTTCTATTTCATGCTGTTACCCTGGATTTATGATTTCGTCACAGAAAAACTAGATTGATAAAATAGGTTAGACTAACTTTTCACAGATAAGGGAAAACACTACGATATTGTAACTGTATATTATACAGTATCATATTCCAAATACAATAGAAAGACAGAAGCATAGCATTAGTTAATAATCCTGCTGGTGTCCAAAACCATGACAAGAGCACAGAATAACTTCTGAGTGCATTAGTCCACTGTGCAAGTTGGCTATATATATCTGCTATGTGGCATAAAAAGAGCACACTAAAACTTCTCTTAGCCAGTAAATTCACTAAACGGGCCACCAAACCTAAATTTTCAGGGGGAAAAGAATTAAGAGAGCAAGATTTCTCAATGGTTTCGTACAAATCTTAGCAGAATTACATTGTTGTTCAGTATAAAAGACATTTGACAAAGTTTACATTACAGAAACCTGCCTATTGCCTAATTCAACCCTCCTCAATATTCAGGTTTGGTACTGCGACACGGGTTTCTCAAAAAAGCAAAAACACAGAAAGAGTTAAAATGATATAATAATGATTAAAAAAAAAAAAAACTATCTATCACATACACGCGAGCAAATGCAAGTTATGGAAATGTGACAAAACTACTTACTTCAACCTGCCCTTTCTTGGCAATCTTGGACCAGTCTTTTGCAGCAACCCCAGTTCTCCACTCAAATTCAACATTCACCATTGGTGGCGCATCCTTCTCATCCGGAAGCCAAAAGCAAGTCGTGTGGTCACCAGGTTCAGATGCCGTAAATGCATAATTACCAGATTCCACATGATCCCCAAAGTGATACATGTTCCCATGAGGCGATGACACCTGGAAAAACACACATACAAAATCTCAGTCAAACCCGCGTTGATAACAAAACCACAGGAACCCATTGTCCCAACAATCACACCACATTCCAAATTCAGAAACCCAAACCACAAAGCAAATCACAAACAACCAGGAGACATTCTACAACTGACCCATTTAAGATTCGTGGCTTTACTTTTCATTCAGAAAGTACGAGGTTTTATAAAATAGTTCACACCCGCGATTTTAATTACAAAGCCTAGGTATTTTGCGTGCCCCCAACTGCAATTGTGGTCCTATTAGCTACATTTGGGAGAGTTCATTTTTCAGTGTCAAAGAAAGGGTTTGACAGTGATTGAATCACGAAGTTACCTTGACAATGATCCTGTGGGAATCGGACTTTGGGTAACCTTCGGATGGGTTGACGACACTGTACTTTCCTACACTCATCGCACCGCCCTTAATGTCCTCTGAAATGCACTTGGTGTGACCCATATGAAGCTCGAACTGCATCGAATACGCGAGGCTAAAGGACAATGCCAGGGTGAGAAGTGCGAGGGGACCAACCGAATTGAACATTGCTGCCATGAGGTGTTCCCAATTTGGGATCTGATCGGTAGATTAGGATTTGAAAGGGAACGAAGAAGGATGGCCAAAACGGCACCACGCAGAGTGAACTCAAAACGGAGCGCGATATGCAAAAAGTAACCACCGAGGCTTTTGGTTGTTAAGGAACGTAACAGATGAAACATACTTACAAATGTTTCATTTATCGATCAACATTTTTACAACCTTAGCAATCTATAATCCGTTTTAAATATACATAATTAATAAAACAGTTGTTAAAATATTATAATTATTTATTCATATTGTGAAAATCTGTTACTAATTTCCTTTTTCATTCAAGAAACTAATACACTTTCACAACATAAATAAAACATTTATAAAAATTAATACGTTTTTACGTTCCTTAACAACAAACAAAGATAAAAAGTTATTATTATATAAATTAAAAATATAATTATTTATTAATGTTGACCAATTTTGAAGAGAATTAATATATATAGGAAAAGATTAAGAATAAAAACAAAATTTGAAATAAATAATATTGGATGTAAAAGTAATGTACAAATTTTGAAATAAATACTATGAAGCTTACCCCACACTTTCTAGTGTATCTTTGGTTGTACCACATATTTTTCCAACCAAACAATTTTGATTATATCAAATCTTATACTCATAAACATTGTTATCTCTATTACCTCACACTTTAATCTTTTCAAAATATTTATTTCCTATTTTTTAATGACATTACGATGTCCCCAACACATCATTTACAACAATTAATTTCACATGTACACATGCATCCAAATCATACATACAATTTTAACTTAGACAAATAAAGTTTTATCATTACAAAATTTTGAAAACATATAAACTAGAATATGAACACCCTACAAACTTTAAAACAACCTAGATTTCATCAATAATTATTCATATATAAATACTGGAAAGTTCAGGATATTCAAATTTCAAAAGTAAGATACTTTCAAACTTAGTCCAAATTGTATTTCAAATAGTAGATAATTTCTATCATATTCACTAACACCTAGATTGTAATAAAATTAAGGTTTAATACATTATTTGATCCTTATTTTTAGGAATTTAATTCAAAGTGATCATACCTTTTAAAAAAGTTCAATAAGGCCTCATATTTCATTAAAAAATGTTTAATCAGATCCTTTTTGCTTACGATGTGTGGCTTGAAAGAATTAAATGCATAGAGAGAATGATGAGTGCATATTTATATCTACATTTATGCTTTAAAATTAAAATTTTTGATAGAATATTTGTGCTTAAATGATTGATTTGTAGAAGATTTGTAATTATTGGATTTAGTGTGTTTGGAAATAAAAAGGGCTTAAAAAGTGATTTTAATTGCATAAATTATTCTTGGATGTTCTAATATTTATTTGTACAGCTGAAGTTAGAGTTTTATTAGTCCAAATTGCAATTTAAAGCCCAAAATCAGATTTTATTTGATAAATAATGACAGATGGGCCAAACAGTCAGTTTTTACCCTTGCACCCCAGATTTCCCTATATGTACCCCTCAGTTCTAAACCAGGCCATTACTAAAGCCCAACAGAAACCATTTTCGCCTACACCCCCTAATTCACTATACACACACCTCCTACCATTCTTAAGTTAGACTTCATCAGATTACGCCATGTGGCATTCACCCACTAATAGATCCAACCATCCAGATGATGCCATGTCATTAATCCTCTACACACCAAATGAACCAATCAGATATTGCCACATCACCGCACTTGCCACATCATCATCTTCTTCCCAGAAACCCTAATTTCCAATTCAGAAACCCTAATCCTCTTCCCTAGCCGCCACCGTCAATGCCGCAAGACGCCGCGACGGCCAATCACCGAAACAGCCCTTCCCCATCATCCTCGTTGCCGGCAGACATCATCCCAATTCTCACCGGTCACCTTGAACGCCACAGATCCTCCATCAACGACGACCATCACCATTTTCCCTACGCCGCCGCGCAACCTCCATAGACACCGCCATCGCAGCACAACGACCACCATCTACCATCTTCTTCCTCGCGAGCAAGCCGCCGTGAAGACGCTGCCATCAACACAGCGCCTCAACCGCAAGCCAACCTCGACGTCGCATCATCCAGATCTGAACAGGAAAACCAAATCGCAACCTGCAGAAAACCCAGAAACACAGAATCCGCACTATCTCAACACGCAGAAACCCAGATCGAAAAATCGCCTCAAACATGTGCCCTCACCATCGTTCTCGCATCTTCACCGTGCCGTCAACCATCTTGTCACACCTCCGTTCATATTCTTCGTCCATCATCTCACCGTCATCGCAAATCGCGACAGAAGCTTTGCGATGTTTAAACCTCCATTGCCGTCATCACTCAACAGGTTCGTCGTCGCATCATCCCGTTCACAACCATCAACGTTGCGACACCTTCATCCTCCGCCATCATGAAGCTTCTTCTTCGCATTTCGCACCTGCAATCAAACCAGAATCACAGCAGCCGTCTAGTGCTCGTCGAATTGCTTCCAGAGAACAAAACGCCTCTTCCATTCTCGCGGCACAGCGGAGGCAGAATGAGTTTTCCAAATTTCATTACCCCCATTTCCAAAACCCTAATTTTGGATGGAAAGGGGGGACACATAGCGCACTCTCATTGACTGCGTCCATATGAGTCAAAATTGGTCAAACAGTCAAAGTCTGGTCAATTGGGGGCTTTCTTGCAATTTTAGAGAATTTTGAAGGGGCTAAAATGAAAATATAGAAAATATCAGAGTATTTGTGCAATTACGGAAAGTCAGAAAAGCTAAAAGATAAAATCAGTTGTTGAACTAATTTAATTTGGGAATATTAACAGAAAATATCTTCCAAATAATATTATAATTATCTAAATCTTTTAGTTATTTGGAAGATATAAGATAAAAGATTCTATCAACTGAATATTCAAAGTCCAAGCCCAATCAAACCTATATAAAGAAACCCAGGGAGGCAGAAGGGAGCATCATCCATTCATCCATTCATCCACCACTGCTTTCACTTTTCTTTCATTATGTGTTTCTAAGCTCCTAGGGCTATTCTNCTGTAATTTCATTATGGATTCTGAGGTTAAGTAAATTAATGCAATTGTTTATTTTGATTATTGATTTAAGTTGATCTCTCTCTATGTCTTTCATCTCTCTATCATATTAAAAGCAAAGATTTTTGCATCATTAAGTGTTTGAATCTACATGCATATTAATTATATGAGTTTTAGGGTTTCTAGGTTTAATTGAGAATCTACATGCATATTAATTATATGATTAAATGGTTTTTACTATCAATTGAGAATGTACTTTGGTTGGTAGTAATAATTTCAACTAAAATCAATTGAAAATTTATTTTGATTGATTAACTTTTAATTTGGTTAAGAGATTTAAGAATAAACATGATTAAACACAATAAACTTGATTGAGAATGTACTTTGGTTGAATTTATTGTGAATAATCTAGAAAGGTCTTGCATTTGATTGAGAATGTACTTTGATTAACTGCATGATCGCCCTCAAATTAATTAAGAATGTACTTT
>NC_028351.1:12394569-12407966 GCF_000741045.1 Vigna radiata var. radiata
ACTTTAGCCCTATCTACTTTCTTGAATACTACTAGGCAATACTGAAGTTGCCTTGAAAAGTAGTATTAATTTGATAGCTTCAACGACAGCTTATCAGAGAAACATAAATGGTTGTTTGAAGAATTAAATGTAGAGAGAGAGAAAACCCTAATTGCTAATCTGATTTCAATCACCAACACGTGTCATTCGCTTAATTTCATGAATAAAAAGAAAACCAACGTGGCAGAGAGCGAAGAGGGAAGCTGGCATAAGACACATCCTCGCCGTTTGCCACATCACACAAAAAGTTAACGTTGTTCATTTTTAAGGACTAATAGTAAGAGTTTCAAAACTATGAGGACTAAAAGCCATCAAAGTTTCGAGTAAGGACTAAACCCAAAATCATGTAACACTTAAGGGACGAAAAACATACTTAATCCAAAAAAAAAGACAAGAAAAACTGACAAGGTTGGATCCAACTCTAAATGGGAACCAAAGAAACAAATTGAATCTCTTGTAGTAGATCTATTAGACAATCGAAATGACACTCCCATCATGACACCAGGTCAATGGTCATAACATATCACAACGGGAAAAAGTCTATATCCTAATATCTAAAGAAAAATATTAAAGAACTTGCAAATCTAAAAGAAAGTCAAACAGTAAAGAAAACAAATACTGGGAAGATAAGTATAGATGTTATCCTATAAATTGATAATGTTTATTACTTCAAGGCCCAAACATGATCTACTGACAAATAGTTAATATGACAATAGATATATTGTCAAGTTTGAAAAAGGCCTTACATGTTGAAATAACAAGTATAAGCGCGACAAATGAAAGGTCAAAGCTAGATGATTTACTTGCAGATATGTATATTAGAAACAAGCATCTATACAAGAATATGGAACACTTAAAGGAGAAAAGAAAGTCCAATAGGTCACACTGTTTGATGAAGAAAAGGCATATACTAAATAAGCAACTGGTGACATCAAACAAAATGTCAAGACTAAGATCTTCCATAACCAATGACTAGCTGCTCTCATCTCCCAAAGGAGGATCATTTAATGACAAAGGAACTGTGAAAGAAGACTTCTAGAAGGAATAGTCAATTCAAAGGATACGACGTCAACGACAGTAAGTTTCTTACATCTTGATCTCACAAGAAATTATATTTTTCCCCAAAATGATAAGCATACATCTATTGCTCGCATATAACATCTAGAAATAAACATCATAAGACATAGATAATATGATCAATTGTATGGTTTAAGACAAATTGTCGAAGGATACTTCATGATACATGCTACATAGCGTCTAATGCATAACGTCTAAGACACGTTGTCTAAAGACGTCAAATTATAACGTCGTTTGAGACAAATCATCTGGACACTGCATTCATGTGTGACGTTTCGTGCGTTGAGCCAACAAGATGGCCCATTAAGGATCGTCTAAATTACGGAGGAACTTAAATTTTCCAAGTCAGTTAAATCGTACATAGTGCATTAAATGTGTCATCATTGATCCTAAAACATTAAGAAATCACCTTCATTCAAGACATATATAATCGCTAAGCAAACCAAAAGCCTTCGTGCTTTTGAAGAAATCTTAGAAATCCTATGCTCACTCTCTCTAAGAAACCATAAATTTTCAAAATCTCTGTAGAAAGAACCTCTCACCTACATTCATGGCCTCCAATCTAAACCAAGAAGATGTCTATGATGCTGCTCGTAAAGTCTCCGTTGTTGGTCCCGCTAAAGACAAGCAAACAAGGCTCTACCTTGAGCACTAGGTGATAACGGTTCAAAAACCATTATTTTCATACTTAATTTTGATATCAAATGCACCCTTTTGACTTAAAAACTTGCTTGGAATCATGATTTTTCTTTAGTTTTGTGAATAAAAGAGTTGAGGACATGTTTTATGATTTTATCGTTAAATTCCCTTGATTTTGTAGGTTTTTGGAATGATTTGAAAGAATGGTTAAATTATCAAATGGTTGGAGTGCATAAAAGTCAAACAGAATGCAGAAAAGTCAACCAGAAAAGTCAACAAGTTGACCAGAATGCTGAAAAGTTGACCAGAGTGTAGTTGACCAGCGCCTGGACCTGTTTTCTGCGATTTTTATGATTTGTTTGGGCTTGGACTTGTTTTCTGTTTTTTTTATGCCTTATTTAAAGGCCAGAACATCTTAGGGTTTGTATCTTTTGATGGCTTAGGCATAAAAAAACACTTTTCACCCCTTTGGGGCTAGATTTGGAGATGGTGACAACTCTCATTTTCTCCTTTTTAGGGTTTCTATCTCTTTCATTCCATTCTTCACCTAGTTTCTCCATGATGATGGGGAACTAATCTTATTTGTTGCTGGGGAAAGATGTAACCTCTAAACTCTCTTTTATTGAAACTCTTATTTATTTATATGTTTGTCGTATGCTTTGATTATCAATTGTTGGGTTTCTCATATGCGCTTAATGCTTTCAAGGTTTAACTCATTCGATAATTATTGTTTGTCTTTATTGATACGGGAATGTACGGTACTGTCATGAACTGATGGAAAATTCCTTGATTAAACAATACCACCTAGGGATACGGGGTAGGACGATCAATTGTTTTTGCTTCCGTTTATCATGCATTATTAATTACTAAGGGAGGCTAGGAATAGCAAGCCAATAATTAGTAATAGGCTCTTTTTGCCGAGGGATTGGGTTAAGGATAGACTAAGTAAGTTTGCATGACAATATGATAATAAAGCGAATTTAATAAGAAAAGTAGATATATGAGAGTGATTGGGTGAAATCTGAATCCTAGCAATAAATCCATCTCATATTATCAACATCCTCCATCCACTTTTGTGTTTAATCTCAATTGATCAAATTGCATTCATGTTTATTTTTCCATAATTTAAATTCAAAAAACCCTAAAATATTTTGTTCTTATAGTCTTGATTGGTTAAGCAAAAACACAACAATTTAGTGCCTTGAGTCTCTTGGGAAAAGGATACTTGGACTTACCATTTATTATTACTTGATATGATCTGGTACACTTGTCAGAGTGTTAACACTAGGTCAACCTAAAAGAACAAAGGGAGTATGGTTACAATGTTCTTTAGGATGTTCTTCGATGTGGCATTCATGGCTTCTATGACTGGTGTACTCTTGTGTTACCAAAGTGGGTCAAATAGTTTTGGAACAATCTACAACATCAATGCCATGGCCTTGTCTCGAAAGTCATTGGACAAGAGATAGTTGTTAACATTCAAACCATTGTTGTTGCAATCAAATGCCCAAGGCATGACAACTATTAACGTGAAGACTAGGATAAGATGTACGCGAATGATGGAACTATTGAAAATGTACTTTATGGAACAAACTACAAAAGAGAGTACATTGGCAAGGAGATCATGAATAAGGAGTTGTGCTCTTACACAAAGGTTCTTCAACATGCATGTTCCAAGACATTCTTACACAAGAGTAGCTCACGAGACCATGTTACAGAGCTGGGTAGATTTGTCATCTACCACCTAATGACCGGAGTGTTATTGGTTTTTTTAGAGTAAAGAAACGTAGCACAATAACGTACTTGAAGCAAAAATACTTCTGTATTATTGATTGTAAAATAATGAGAAACTTACAATATTTAAAACTTAAAAAAGTAATTATCCACTAACATTTTTATCCTAATTTTAATCCACTACTCCAACCCATAATTAAAAATTAACTAACTCCTAAAAATAAGGAACAAACTTTGACTCAATTAAAATTAAAAATAAACTATTCCTAAAGCATTTTCCTAACACTCCTCCTTGCTTTAGGAACTACAAAAGTCCATTAAAGGTCAATCTGGCTTCAGAAAAAAATATTTTAATCCTGAACTGTGAATTCAAACATAACTCTTCTTGACAACTTCACCGTTGATTTTATTATCACCTTCAGGCTCCTTTTCTTCTTCGTCTTCATAGTCAAGAAGGTCATCCTCGTTCCAATAACGTATTAAACTATTTTCTGGTTTGTCCATAGTCACCCATGATACGATCATGGCCTTAACATTGTAACTAGAATGGGCAACAAATACATTACTGTGAAAGGGCATGACCTCAGCCCTATTGACCTTTCTAACGAAAGAATTTGTTTTGGCTCCATGGCAAACTACAACCACTTTGAGAAGGATAAAAAACAATGTTGCAGTCATTGCTGCGAAATAAAAGAAACTCTTTTCACCCAAAATATGATGAGGATGTCTTAGCTTATTGTGCCAGATTTTTGTCACATTTTCCTTGAATGAAATAATAGTTTGCTCCTCCTCCAATGGTTTTAGAGCAAAGCTTTTACCTTTCATTTTTACCTTGAACATATCTTGACCAGCTGCATCTTTAATCAAGCAATTTTTGTTTTCAAAAATAACTCTAAATCCTCTTTCAATCAGTTGACCAACACTTAACAAATTTTGGTCAATTTTAGGAACGAAAAGAACGTCTGGAATAAATTTTGTGCCTACACAGCTTGTAATTGCAATTGTCCCCTTTCCTTTTACTGAGATATAATCACCATTGCCTATTCTGACTTTGGTAACATCAGTTGGCCAGATATCTCTAAAGAGTGCCTTGTCAAAGGTCATGTGGTTAATACAATCACTACCAATTAGCCAAGATTCACTTGAAGCATTGGTTGAAAAATAGGTTGCAACAAAAAGTTGATCTTCCTCTTCTTCATTTACAATTTGAGCATTTTCTTCCTGCTGTTGATTTTGGTTTTGGCATATGACAACTTCATGCCCAAGTTGATTGCATTTGGTGCATTTAGCGTCAGGACTTCTCCAACACTTGAATGAAGGATGACCCAATTTGTTGCAATGCATGCAAGGAGGATACTTTCCCTTGAAGCTTCCTGCTTTGCTTTCATTTCTAACAACACCTTCTATGTTTTGTTGTTGGTTCCTTTTTTTGTTTTTCCAAATGTCTTCATGTTTAGTAGGCAAGGCTTCCTCAACAAAGCCTTTTTCTCTAATAGCCCTTCGTTGTTCTTGTGCCTGCAAGGAATTTAGCAACTCTACCAAGGTGATATTGGAAAAATCCTCAGTGTTTTCTAAGGTGGTTATGGTAGCTTCAAATCTTTCAAGTACGGTAACCAGAATTTTTTCAACAATACGAGAATCCTTATAGAACCAAGCAATCTTACTCTGTTTGCTATGTTTAGAAGCCTCTCAGAGTACTCCTTGATAGTTTCAGATTCCTTCCTCTTTTGCAATTCAAAGTCTCTAATGAGATTCAACACCTTCATGCCTTTAATTCGATAATCTCCATCATATTCTTCTTTGAGATAATCCCATATGGCTTTGGCTGACTTTAGAGACATGATTCGAGTGAAAATGGTTGGTGAAACTGCAGCAAAAAGGCATGCCTTTCCCTTAGCTTTTGATTTGAGCCATCATTGGAATTCCAGGTAGAACAAGAATTTCATAATCCTCTTCAACTGCCTCCCATAGATCCAGAGCTTCTAGGTAGGCTTCCATCCGTACCGCCCAAATTTGATAATTTTCACCATCAAAAATTGATGGTGCTATTGTTGAAAATTTTGAATCTCCTTCCATGCTTTCAGATTTTTCTCTCATAGGTCCCTCAAGAAAAAAAGCTCTTGATACCAATTGTTGGTTTTTTTAGAGTAACGAAACGTAGCACAATAACGTACTTAAAGCAAAAATACTTTTGTATTATTTATTGTAAAATAATGAGAAACTTACAATATTTAAAACTTAAAAAATTAACTATCCACTAACATTTTTATCCTAATTTTAATCCACTACTCCAACCCATAATTAAAAATTAACTAACTCCTAAAAATAAGGAACAAACTTTGACTCAATTAAAATTAAAAATAAATTCCTAAAGCATTTTCCTAACAAGTGTCCTTCAACCTGTCCCACAAGATCTTCATTCATTTCATCCACCTAATCAGGAACTCGAATAAAAAAGTATATAGTTGTTATTACACCTTATTGGTGTATAGATTGATTGTTGAGCAGAAGGTTCTTGAGTATCTGATGTCTCTAAGTGTTCTCGTCCCAATAAGGAATAATATTTTGGTGAGGGGTGCTTCTCGAGGCCAAACATTCAACATAAAAAACATCAGGTAGATGCAATTAGAGGCAAATAAGGTGGATAAGATCCTTCCTTTTGATGCTATCAAAATCATAAATGTGAGGAAGAACAAGTTGAATCCTCCTCATGTGGACATAAAGAAGAAGGAGAAACTGAGGGCTGCAGGCTTGGGCAAAATTGTGAATCTAATAAAGATGGATCTACATAGTCACTAGTCCCTGTAAGACTATGAAGGAAAAAGGCTTCTTGAGAAAGTAAAAGAAGCGGCAATTAATGAAGAACGATTCCTTTCAATGTTTACTGAAATAGCGTCTCATGAACACCTCATTCCTTCTTCAACAATGATCCAGGCATTTAAGGTAGAGCGTATACCAAATGACTTCAACTAGCTGCATCAAAGGAAAAGAAGGCAAAGTAGTCGAAGAAGGCTTCTCCAATCAAGAAGCTTCCTGAAGAAAAATCAGACTCTTATGATGGACATGTCTTTACTAATCTGTAAAAACATGCCAAGCTGACCAAAAAACACGCCAGGAAGAACAAGCAACAAAATTCCAAATCCTTCTCAACATCCTAAACAATGTCATTGCCCAATTATTTCCTAAAGCTGACCAACCACCATCATTCTTCGGGTTGTGAATTGTCTCTCCTCCCACCCTTTGATGTTTATCAAATAAAGGGGAGAAAAATGGGTTTAAACGATGTCACTTAGGAAGAGTTTAGTTTAATGTTTCATCTAAGGGGAGCTTATTTTTTACTCATGAACATTTATAACATTCCAAAATCTCTAATACGTATAAGTTTATGAAGAAGATTCACATATAGTCTAATATTAATAATTTGATATGTCTAAAAAGTTCGCTGAAAATGTGACAAGTTGCTAAGGTGATATGATGAATTGTTTTGAGAATATAATGTGTTGCATTAATTTATCCTAATGAATTATGACTTACGGAAGTCATATATCATTCGTAGCATCATGGTTATCAAACTCGCGAGTTAACTCGTTAAATCGTTCGAGCTTACGTTTCTAGTCAAGGTTGTCGAGTTAACTTGGTATTAAACTCGGCTTTAGACTGAACTCAGTAGAATCGGACATGGACTCGGTGGAATCGTTCGGAATTGCGATTGCACAACAATTTAGCGAATTCAAAAAAAGGCATAAAAGAAGAAAATAGGGGTCATTTTGTTTAGGGTTTAAAACCTTATTAATGTTCTTTGTTTTTTTTACTCCACCACTGATCTTTGTCGCTCGTGGTCAAGCTTCACTCTGTCCGATCGTCGTTCGTGATCACGCTTGGTCTGATTGCCGATCGCGGTCGTCACCGCTCGTTCAGTCCTTGTGCGTGGTCGCGTTTCGTCCCCTTCACCGTTCGCCTGGTTTGTGATCACTATCACAGTGGTCGCCACCGTCGCCGCCATCCTCACCACCTTCCTCGCGTCGCAGCTTCTGGTCTGCCCTTCTTCTTTGAGCCGCAAGTGGTGGTGGGTGAAGCTTTGTTATTCTAAAATTATAACTCGTGACCCTTAATGATTTTATTAGAAAATGAAATTTTTATTCGTTTCTTACATAAACGAAATATACTTATGTTTTTATTTTTATCTAAATAATGTTTATTGAAATTGAAATTTATATTGTTTTATTAAAGTTTTTATTTTAGTATGTAAATGATTTATTAAAAAAAATTATATTCTCATGGTTTTATCAGAGGAATGAAAGTGTTTGTATTTTTTAAATCCTAAGTCCCTCTACTTTTTTAGTGAAAAATTTTAAAACATATCAAATTCAATGAAACTAATACAAGTGTATCTTCATTCCATAACATTTGGAGATATCGATGTCCAACATTCATGAGAGGAAGATTTGAATGAAGATGATGACAAAGATAATAATGTCATTATTAGAGGATTAGAGGAATATATATAAAGACTTTCACATTTCTATTTATGTTTAGAATATTTCTATGAATTTATGTATTTCAATTAATATATTTGTATGAAAAATATTTCTATAACTTATATTTTTTTTCATACAAAAGTAAACTCTTACGAGTTTACGAGTCGAGTTTACTGGACTCTTACGAGTTTACGTAAACTATCGAGTTTGACAACCTTGTGTAGCAAACTTATCTGAATTTTTCAGTCAAGATAATGATCAGATTAGGTCATTCTCTGACACATATTATTTGCTCTAAACACTGATAAAACACTAATAAATCGTTCTATTCAGGGGAAAATTACATTTTGGGATGGATCTAGGAGGAATACATCCTTCATATGTAAAAATAGCATCTTTATAAAACATTTACTCATTCATCTTCATATTATTCGGAATTGATATAATATATATATATATATATATATATATATATATATATATATATATATATTATTTTCTCTTATTTGCTGATTTGCCATGATACAAATGCACTTTGCATAAATGATGTATGACTTATGAAAGTCATATATCATTCACATTTGACATTAATGATATGTTGTGATATTGTTGCTCTGATAATCATGATCAAATAATTATTCACTCTTATATGCCTTTTAATGCCTTGAATACTCTGATACATCTTTGAAGTCATGCTATGAATGAATATTGTCTAGACTTTTAAACGTGTAAAACATTTAAAAAGGTATAATCATGTCTTGAATAACAAAGTTTCTTTTGAAATCTCTATACTTTGTTTTACATCGTCTAAACCACCTTCAAAATCCTCATAAACATATTTCGTTTAGCGTGTGTGTTTGTTAAACATAAAGAATGAGAGATTGTTAGGACAAGATCATCTAGAGAAACTAGACTGTCTAGCAACTCATGTTTTGAAGTTTAACATGTCATGCAAAACAAAATAGTGTTATTGAAAAAACATATAATGAATATGTTGATGTAGTATACTTGAGCCGACAGGCGTACTCGAGGCAGAAAATTATCGATCGGTCGGGTGGAAGGCATGTCGAAGGTCGGCCAGGTGCAACGGGTTGGTATAACGTTGAGGACTAATTAATGGAAGAGTAAATGGTCTTAATGAACGAATATTACGTAAAAGGAAACAAAAGGTATGATATTGAAGAGCCATTATTATTAATTATTGAGAAGGATGCCTATAAATATAGTGTTAATTGCCATGTAAATACACTTTTCTGATAATATTCACTTGGACCTTCTTGAGACCTATCTGAATTGAGCGTCGAAGTGTTTCCTGTAGGTCACAACCGTTTGGTGCTACGGAAGAGATCTTAAGCAGGTGGTGAAGATCAGTGGATAGAAGGAAAGCTCGGAGCGTCGTCAGTCTCGGATCCTACAACCGAAATAGTTGAGTATTTCTAACACTCTATATAAACAACGTTCTCAACATATATGGTCTAAACAAACATTATTTGATAAATAACATCTAACAAATGGAGACGTCTAAGTGTATGAACAATAAATACAAAAGCTTAACGCTTTATGCTTAAAATCACAAAATAGCGTTTCTATGTTATATAGCCTAACATATGATGTTTTACAAACAACGCCTACACAATAGGAAATGTCTATATGAAAACTTTGTAAAACACTAAACTTAAAGTTTTTTGTTTAAGAAGTATTGAAAAGATAAGCATCTTATAAAGGTCCAGGAAATATGCACTAAACGATATGACGTGTACCCAAACTTTTAAAATAAGCATCTAGTGCTTCACATCATTTGTATGTCAAATATTAAACACTTACTTTTTAAACAATGCAAAAATTATATCTGACAAGTATCAAAATGTTATAAACACACAATGTGCTTTATCTCTTGTCAATGTTTAAAACGTTTAAAACAATTAATACTATGTACAAAAAGTGTTTGCTTGCTTGTATGCTTTGCTCTCGTTATGTCCACAATTCCTTAAAGTACAAGATTATCCTTAGAATTCATGCACAGGATGGATAAAGACGTTAAGAGATAGGGAGAAAATTCTTGGAATGTTTCCTTAAAGTTTCAAGCTCTGTCAAACTGTACAAGCTGTATCTTCAAAAGCTCTGATAAAGCAGAATAGCTACACAACACGGACCAAAGTCTGACTACCCACCTAAATGGGCTATGAAGTCTACTTGAAATCAACTCTGTGTTTAACAGATACTATTAGAAGAAATGCTATAAATAGACGATCACATGAAGAGAAGAATTGATGAACAAGTGAACACACACATAACAAGCTTTTCATTGCTCTTACATCGTCTAAGCTTTAGTTTTAAGAGAAAAAATTTACAAGAGAATTGCATTGACAAATTATTCTCTCTTTCATATTCAATTGCATTGAAAAATTATTTTCTCCTTGAGATTTACCAATTTGTGACCTGTGTCAACAACGTTTTTGTTGTATTTGAAGATTTTAAAGAGGATTAAAACACTTGGTGTTTAACTTAGTTGAGTTAAACATTCCAGATAAGTCGTCTAGGGTTGATACCAAGAGTGGTTAAACTCAGTTTAGTCAGGATTGACTAGGGAATTAGAAGTTGTGAGAATATTTGTTGTAACCAAAAGTGATGAGAATACTTATAAACCTGGAGAGATGAAACTTAAGAGATCTTGTTCAAAGATTAGTAGAACTCCTTTACAGGTCTAAAGAAAAAATTGGATATAACTCAAATTGAGTGAATTAGTATAAAAATCTTATGTATTTATTGTCTCTCTTTATTAAACGTTTTCCAAATGTTTCCTTAAGATTTTTAATTTGCTCTTATTTGTTTCATTTGATTGAATGAGATTTCATTGTTGAAGTACAGTGCATGTCTTACTTTATTGTACTAATATGTTAAAGTCCATAAAAACTGATTATTGTATCAAATTGATTCACATTTAATATTGAAAGATAATTTTTCTTATATGGTTCCATTTTTTAAAACAATTGAATTTGAATATCTATTATTAATTAAAATCAACCAAATTTGTTATTAGAAATAATACAATTTACTCGATGATAAAATGGAAGATAACTAAATTGATTATTCATTTTTTGTTTCTTAGTAACAAAAACTATCAAGTAAAATTTCTAAAAGAAAAAAAATAACTTAATTATTTTCATTAGTTTTAGTAATAAGTTTTGGTTTCTAGGATAAAGAACTTTAAATAAATATAAAAATATAATATAAAATTATTTTTCTTCAATAAACAAAAAAAAAATGGGTGTTTCAAGATATGAAAATCTTTTTTTTAAAAAAAAAATTAGCATGTAGTGATTGCATATATTATTACAATTTTTTGGGTTTTTGTAAATTAAAAATCAACATGATAGTTAAACAACTTCAATATAATTTGACTGATAATGAATATTTAAAGTATCATTTATGTTTTTCTTAGTTTTCTACTATTTGGAGGATCTTGTTTTCTTTATTTTCTGGAAGAGACATGATTTATTAGTATTTTTCTTTTAAATTTTTTTATACAAAGACGAAATCCTTAATGATAATTAAAATTGATCATATGATATGTTGACATGGAAGCTTTCAAAAGAGTTTTTAAAAATATGAAATAAATTTAAATAAATATATAATTCATTTATAACTTATAAAAAGACGCATTCTCTTAATCGAAATATTTCAAATAACATATTTCAAACCATATTTTATAAATCAATATGAGATTTAAATAATAATTTAAGCCAATACTTTCACACATTAAAGACTCATCCTACTATGATCTAACACATGATTATAAGGAAATTTCATTTATTAACTATAGTGTAAACACAAAATAGTACTATATGAATGATAACTTCATATTTTTCTTCATCGGATAGGGAACATATATTTAGAAAGGACATTAATTAGTTGTTAAAAAATTACATAACAATATATTAAAAATACAATAGTTTCAATTTTTTTTTTAAATGGAGTATAAAATAAGATAAGTAATTGATTATTTTACTAATATATTTTAAGACATACATGTATGTTTCTTTATTCTAGATAAATCTATAAACTGAATTCTCTTTATTTGATATAATAACACATATTTAAAAGTAAAAGATCTAGAATTGAAATAGATCCAAAATCAGATCGTAAGAAAAAGAAATTAAACCTTCAAATTATAATTATTATTTTGACAATTTATAATATATTTAATTATAATTCAAAATTGCCAAGCAATCGACGTATACAAGATAAAATTTTAATAACAAGTCATAAGTCACTTAAAATAAAATTAATTGTTTTTTCTTTTAATTTGTACAAGACTTTTCTTATAAATAACAATAAAGAAATCACCATTGGGTACTTTGAGATCAACCTTTGTTATTTTGTGGGTATTTAAGTCATACCAAACTAGTGCACCATCATTTGTTTCGAAGAGTATATTGCCCATACTCCTTGCTCCAATAGGTCTTGTAATCGAAGGTAAGGGTCCAAGAGTGAAGAGTTTATTCCATGATTCTTTCTTACCAAGTTCAGTCAAAATTGATATGTAAAATGTACTGCTATATTTTGATATCAAAGCAATTGATCCATTTAAGAGAAACACGTACCTCATCGCAAAATCTCTACAAAAATCATAACATATGTCTGTAGGAGTTGTATAATATGTCTCACTGCTCATGTCAAATGATATCAAAGACACATCAGCACCAATATTTGATAACCAATGACACATTCCGTCAAGGTAGATATCACCACCAATTCCACCATCTTCTAAAATATTGACATCAATTTTAACTTTTCTCCAAGAGTTACTTCTTAAGCTATAAATCTCATATAAGGGTGTGTAATCCCATTCAGTATAATCCATGTCTGCACTGTTATCAGGTTGCATACTTCTAATCACCTTATAATCATCTCTAATGCAATCATAACCGAAGCCCAAATATCTCATTATAGGAAAGACATGAAATGGTAGATACTCAATAGGACTATGAGGAATGGCCTTTAATTCACCAATAGCTGGATTCCATAAATACCCAGAACGTTTCTTATCGACGACAAAGCAAAGAATTCCATTAACACTAGAAGAACCCACTATATTCAAACCAGAAAGGTGAATCTCTAATGGATCTAGCCAGTTTAATTTGTCCATATTTTGAAAGTTCTCACCAGAAAGTAAAAATAAGGAGGGCCCATGATTAATCTCTCTGTAAATTTCTAGGATACATAAAATGATAGATGTATCATCATAAAAGGAATGAAGATTAGATATGAAATTAATACGAAAGAGATCTACGAAAAGTGAATTTTCAAACAAGAGGGCCCATGATTTACATANGCTTCCAAATCTCTTGAGGGATCTCAAAGGAAGTTTGAAAAGAATCGAGAATGCAAGATCATCAGGTAAGTGATTATGAAGCTTTTGGGTCACGA
>NC_028351.1:12408686-12412343 GCF_000741045.1 Vigna radiata var. radiata
TCTCAACATTCACCATTGTAATTGCTTTGTAATAATAACAAACTAAATTGAAACAAAATTGTTAATAACCTTCTTTTATATTCATTAACTCGTCCGCTGAGTATAACCACATATGACATCATCTTTAACATCTACTTCTAATTATTTAATTTTAAAATAAATTAATTTTAAAATTATTATTTAATAATTATTATCTTCTATTTTAGTATTGCTTAGTTTTTGTTTAATTATTTAAACATGATTTTTACTCTAGATTAGAAATTAAGTTATTAATTTATTAGAGCATAAAATTGTAGAATTTTAATTTCATTATTATAAAAATATTATTAAAAATATATTGTAAGTATAGCAATAAAAATAAAATAAAAATTCATTGTAAGTATAACTTTTAAAATATTATTAAATTCTATTATTAATTTATCTTAATATATTTTAATAATATTTAACATAATGAAGTTTGAATAATGATACCACAGATATTATAAAAATAATGAAAATGTTTTCTTACTTTTAAATTTTGTCCCTCTTTCACCCCTCTTTCTCTGTATGTATATATAAAATAAATTGTTAGTGTAAGATAGTTCTAGAAGTGGTGAATAGAACATTTTTATAATAATTTTACTTAGATGTCATAGAAAAAGAAAATAAAAGAGTATAAGGCAAAACAATTCACACAAGTATTTATATTAAGGGTAATGATATTTTCACACTAAATTTTGACACCATGACCGTGTCATGTTCTTATTGGTGTACATGATAAACATGTTTGAATTAAATTAATTAATTAATAGTGTTACGTCCTAAAATATTTCAATTATCGCATATGTTTTTTGGATTAGTAACATTGTGATTGCCATAATCTTAATTCTTATTATTAATATCCATCTACCACTAAGGTTTGGAAATTTGATAAATTCTTACATAAATATTTATTATTAGTGTCTTGGTGTTCTTTACTGTCTTGGTGACTTAAGTGGCGGCGGAGTCACAGAGGGTGAAGGCGGTCTTGAATTCGGTGATGAGTTTGCAGGGGCAAAGGGTACAATGTCAAAGTTTTGGTTGGGTGAAAAATGGATGAAAGACGAAGAAGAGAGAGGGAGAAAAGGTGAGAAAAAAAATGGTGTCAGTTTTCGTTAGCCTCATTAGCTCATTTTTAACGGTGTTAGTTTTGGAGGATTAAAATCAAAGTAAGGATAATTAAAATGTACCTTAATTTGAAAAAGGGACTAAAACTAATATCGCTTAATAGTATAGGGATTAAAAACATATTTAACCCAAAAAAAATTAGCATGTAGTGATTGCATATATTATTACAATTTTTTTTGGTGTTTGTAATCAACATGATAGTTAAACAACTTCAATTTCAAAATATCATTTATGTTTTTCTTAGTTTTCTACTATTTGGAGGATCTTGTTTTCTTTATTTTCTGGTAGAGACATGATTTATTTGTATTTTTCTTTTCTATTTTTTTATAGAAAGACGAAATCCTAATGAAAATAAAAATTGATCATATGATATGTTGATATGGAAGCTTTCAAAGAGTTTTTAAAAATATGAAATATATTTAAATAAATATACAATTCATTTATAACTTATAAAAAGACGCATTCTCTTAATTGAAATATTTCAAATAACATATTTCAAACCATATTTTATAAATCAACATGAGATTTAAATAATAATTCAAGTCAATGTTTTCACACATTAAAGACTCGTCGTACTATGATCTAACATATGATTATAAGGAAATTTCATTTATCAACTACACTGTAAACACAAAATAGTACGATATGAATGATAATTTTCACTAGTGGAAAAATAGGATATTATGACGACATGTTATGACGGGTAAAATCCATCCATCATAATAGGTTGACCGACAACATAATTATGATAAAAATAAAACATATTATAACGTAATTTTATATATCAGTTATAATATGTAACGTGGTGACAAACTTGTAAATTAGTTAAAAACATATTATGACGGAGTTATGGATATCAGTCATAATATGAATCACGATGGTAAAATTGTAAATAAATTAAAAATGTATTATGACGAACATTTAGACACATGTAATAATATGATAAATTTAGTTAATATATTATTACTGGTTTTTAAAAACCTGTCATAATATCTCGTTCACGGTTATGTGTAATTTCGGCTCTAATTTCTCTTCCCTCCTCTCTTCCTCACTCTCCTTCCAAGTTTCTCATTCAATCCACCATTCTTCCTCTCTCTTTTTCCTTCTCCTTCGTTCATCCATTTTTACCTTTCAAGCTTTTCTCCTCACTTTCCTTTTCCGCTTGGGTTTGCATTATTCTCCTTTGCTCACTCTCTGCCATTCTGCTGCGCTTCTCTGCCTCTGAACTCTCTCCAAAGGACGTTGTTGCTCTCCTCGATCCCATAGGTCGCGCTCCGGCGCCGACGCATGCAAGGGTGGCACGACGGAGTTCCCGGCGGGGCTAAGGGTTTTGGTATTCGACAATGACGCCACCACGCTGAGGATTATAGATCAAATGTCAATTTGATGTCGTTACCGCGGTTAGTTAGTTAGTTATTTGCTTTCGACGAAAATTTCATTTCTCGATTATATTCTTTATTTTCTCACGAGATTAACTGGTAAGTAAATCACTGGTTTCGTGCTTGAGGCATTACTTTATATCTTCACCACCGAGCTCGAGGATTGGGGCGAGATGTTCTTAGTTAATCACTGGTTTTGTTTAAATATAATGGAGAATGTTTATTGTGCAGTCTACTCACTATGATCTAAATTTCAATTAAAACACAATGGCCTGAAAATCTGCAAATAATTTCAATANATATTTTAGATCTAGTAAATGTCATGACATGGATTTCTTCTGATTTGCAACTTAGTCTTTATTTGAACTAAGTTTTTCTGTTTACTTGTGTTTTTATCTTCCAGTTACCACGTGCACTGAGGCTACTGTGGCTTTGAATCTTCTACGGGAAAGGAAAGGTTGTTTTGATGTGGTACTNAGTGATGTTCATATGCCAGACATGGATGGCTATAAGCTCCTTGAACATGTTGGGCTGGAAATANACCTTCCTGTAATTAGTAAGTGTTGTTCCCCTTGTCCTTAGAATAACAAGTGTCTTAGTAATGCTTAACATTTGGAAATATATTCTGAATTGTGCAGTGATGTCTGGTGATAGTACAACAAGTGTTGTCATGAAGGGAATTAGACATGGGGCTTGTGATTATTTAATTAAGCCGATACGTGAGGAAGAACTGAGGAATATATGGCAACACGTTGTTAGGAAAATCTTGAATGAAAATAAAGAACATGATAATTCTAGCAGCATGGAAGACAATGATTGGAATAAACGGGGAAATGATGATATTGAATATACTTTTTCTGTTGCGTTAAAGCACCAAAAAAGAGGAGCAGTTTAAAAGAAGAAGATATTGAATTGGAGAGTGATGATCCAGCCACATCTAAGAAGCCTCGCGTAGTGTGGTTAGTAGAACTGCACCAACAATTTGTCAGTGCTGTGAATAAACTTGGGCTTGATAGTAAGATTCCCCTGCTATATTTCTTTTGCTATTACTTCTATTTTTTATTCTCAGTTACTAGATTTAATTAGATTACAATAAGTATAATGCATAGATATTTTGCTTTTGTTTATTTAA
>NC_028351.1:12413193-12416480 GCF_000741045.1 Vigna radiata var. radiata
ATTTATCACAATTTAACTTATAGATTGTTTCTTATCCTTGTTTTACCGAAGAGGATACTTGAATTGATGAATGTCCCTGGTTTGAGTAGAGAAAATGTTGCCAGTCATTTGCAAGTTAGTTTTTAGTTCAAAAATGCTAAGCTTGGGGGAGATATTATTTTCTCCGTTTCTTTTTTCACACACTTAAGATCCTCAAAGGTACTATCAAATTGTGAAAACTCAATTGATATTTGTTGTGGCAGTTCCTCAATGTGTGAAGAGTAGAAATTATCGTAAGGCACAACAAATTCGTCTATGTATAAACTGGATTNCAGGGCAGNTTGTGGATGGCGAGTAAATGAAGAGTACTTGGTGTTGTGGAGTACCTCTNGGCTGCAGGAGGTAACATTGCAGGTTAGATGGATCGTAAAGATGTAAGCATAAACAATATTTATTTCTGTTTTTAGAGATATCTTTATAGGTATTTTTTCTATTTTTCAATTTATTTTAAGAATTAGACGGCAAGGATAAATAAATGAAAGGAAGTTTAACATAAACTAATTAAATATATTCACCTATATGTTTCCTCCCTTTTTCATCAAATGCTTGAAGTATGATGAGTTTTCAACATTCCTATTCTATATAATTTGTCTGACCTATATATATATATATATTCTAAATTGACTTGTAGGTTCCTATACCAGAGAGGCCACATTTGGAGGAATTAAAACAAATTCAGGAATAGAAGTGGAGTGTAAAGAAGGCAGAGAAAATTAATCTAGAGAGACATTCTCTAAGATGTGACACGGAACTGAAGCTTTCTGTAAGACCTCTCCAATTATCAGTACTTCTCTATTTTATGATTTGAAGAATTGAAAATTCTATATGTTACATCAGTGATTTTCTCCAATTATTAGTACTTCTCTATATATATGTATGTCTGTCTGATTTTTTCTCTTATTATATATGGTAATTAACATCCAGAAAAGATAGAGCACAAAAGCAGGGTATGAATTTGGATGCTTATAGATTTTCTATATCTTAGGTCCAGAATTCTTCCGAGTGAGTCAAATAAAGATCAATAATTATTTTGGACTAAACTTTACTTGTTTGGATCTTTCGTTTTATTCATTTATTTATAATCATAAACTGCCTATCACAAGAAGGAAAGCTAAGTGGAGGTATAAACCAAGACGGAGTTTTAAACTTCAAGCATTATTATTCATATTCATTCTTTTCAATTTTCATTTCAGGCGCTTCCTTTTGTTGGATTTGCAGTGGCCATGTTTATNTTTTACCCTATAGTTCNTGTTCTGCTTAAGGTATGGATTCAAACCATAACTACTCTGTTTATATCTTTTTTAGAAATCATATATCTAATAAATGTACCAAAACAAAGCTAAATAGATTGAACTAATCAAAATAATTGATCAAAAGGAAAATTTATGATGCAGTTAGTTGGTTTTGTTCTCCCTCTAAATGTTTCTCCATCAAAAACAATTAAAGCAGTTGTTGTAAGACCCATAATATATATACAGCAGACTGGGCTCTCGAGATTGTTGCTAGCACAAAGGGGAGTTATCCTCTTCCTGAGAAATCAGGGGATGGTGTTGATGTCCCTGTTGATTGTGAGTTGTATGTTGATGATCCCCCGGACATTTGGTGGCCTTAGGTAAATTCAATTTATTTCTTCATTTTCTCTATGTATACAACATATTGTGTTTTGTTCATGTAGTTTTTTAGTTGTGTTTGAACTTAACTATTATGCAATCTGAGATTCTCTGGAATGTGCTGCTTTCTGAAATTCTCTGAAATTCATATGTTATTCTAACTAAGTTTTCCCAAAGGAGATATGATATATTCTAACTAAATACTTATCTAACTGTTCATTACAAAATTGTTCTAATTTAATTATTTTATTTGTAGATCTTTAATGATTCATCTTCAATCAAAGCTCCAGACATTGAAGACATAAAACTAAGTGAGCTTCTTTTATTTTAAGTGTTAGTAAATTGTAGAAACTTGACTACAATGTAGTATAGATTAATGTTATATTTGGATTTAATATATGGTTTGATTTACAAATCATGTATTAAATACTATTGCACAATTTAATGTTTGAAATGGATTTCATTATGTTAGTTTAATTGATAATGTTCATTTCATGTTATATTGATTATAAAAATTGATTGATGAGATTATAATATAGGAAATTAATTGTAAATTGAATGGATATGTCAAATGTAATAATGATTTTTTTTTTACAAAACAAGTTTTTATGATAGGTGAACAATGTATGTAATAAAAGCTTATTTCTGAAAAGTATATATTATGATAGGTGAATAATTATTTGTCATAATATTATGACAGGTGAAAGAATAATCGTCATAAAATGCTACATATTATGATAGGTAAAGTCGTTATATTATGACGGATAAGTGAAAATCTGTCATAATATACTGGAACTATTATGATAGGTGACAGAAAGCCTGTCATAATACACTGGACCTATTATGATGGATTTTTCTGTTCGCCATAAAATGCACAGGACCTATTATGATGCCCAGAACTATGATGCCAAGTTATCCGTCATAAGAGGTCCTTTTTACCCGTCATAAAAAGCAATTTTTCCACTAGTGTTTATATTTTTCATCATCGGATACGGAACATATATTTAGAAAGGACATTAATTCGTTGTCACAAAATTGCATAACAATATATTAAAACTGGATAATGATATTTAAACAATATTTCTTTGACAACATTTGAACATTGATTATGTGTTCATCTGTCATTGGTCAAAAATTATTCCAAATCAATAATAATAATCATAAACATTATTGTGGAGTAATTTTTGACCAATGACGGATTGACACGTAATCAATGTTCAAATGTTGTCAAAACAATGTTGTCTAAATATCATTATCCATTAAAAATACAATAGTTTCAACATTTTTTTTTAAATGGGAATATAAAGTAAGATAAGTAATAGATTATTTTATTAATCTATTTTAAGACATACATGTATGTTTCTTTATTCTAGATCTATAAACTGAATTCTCTTTATTTGATATAATAACACATATTTAAAAGTAAAAGATCTAGAGTTGAAATAGAACCAAAATCAGATTGTAAGAAAAAGAGATCAAACTTTCAAATTACAATTGTTATTTTGACAATTGATAATATATTTAATTATAATTCAAAATTGTCAGCAATCGACGTATACTTAGAGAAAATTTTAATAACAAGTCATTAGTCACTTAAAATAAAATTAATTGTTTTTTCTTTCAATTTGTACAAGACTT
>NC_028351.1:12418180-12421428 GCF_000741045.1 Vigna radiata var. radiata
TAATAAATAGTTCATCATGTAAAATGCTCATGTTTGTGTGCCTTTCAAATCGAGTTTTATCCAAAGCCTATGAAGGCATACATTGATTAATAACATTTCAAAAAAAGAAATGTACAAATATAAAATCAAATTTTAAAAAATAACTTACATTAAAGGCATTGTTGATAAGTTCACGAAGAAAGATTTCTTTATTAGAATAGAATGTCTTCTTCGTAAGATTGAACCTCTTAATCATGTCACCATCCGAAACTAATGTCTCAACATTCACCTTGTAATTGCATTCACCTTGTAATTGCTTTGTAATAATAACTAACTAAATTGAAACAAAATTGTTAATATCCTTCATTTATATTCGTTAGCTCGTCCGCTAAGTATAACTCTTTAACATTTACTTCTAATTATTTAATTTTAAAATAAATTAATTTTTAAAATTATTATTTAATAATTATTATCTTTTATTTTACTATTGCTTAGTTTTTGTTTAATTATTTAAAAATGAAATTTTTTTTATTCTAAATTAGAAAAACATGTTTGAATTAAATTAATTAATTAATAGTGTTACGTTCTAAAATATTTGAATTATCGCATATGTTTTTTGGATTAGTAACATTGTAATTAGCATAATCTTAATTCTTATTATTAATATCCATTTACCACTAAGGTTTGAAAATTTATAAATTCTTAAATAAATATTTATTATTAGTGCAAGCCTTTGCAAATATCTTTATTATACATTTGTACTGCTTAAAAGAAAGATGAAACTACTGATTAGCAATATCTATAATTCTAAATTTTCATATTCCTAGCCTCTTTGGATAATGTAATAAACGTGTTGATTGTCTTATTAGTTCAAAAGTGAAGTCTAAGCAAGATGGTATTAGATGGTTAGATACTCTAATTTCTGGCATCAATCAAATCGTCTTTAAGAACTAGTTCAACTATTCCAGTCTTGATTTTCTTAAACATAACTTTTGATTTGATCTTATGTTTGGGTTATGTTTTTTTTTTCTTATTAATATAAAAATCTTCTCATAGATATCACGTGATTATTGTGGTATTTATTAACCTATAGATAGGATATTATATTGTGCTCCTATATTATTGCTTCTGGGAGGGTTAAATAAAGAATTTACAATAAAAAAACACCTTTTAAATAGAGATCTTTTATATTTGTAAAGTTACACAGTTATATAAAAAGTTGAATTTTTATACAATTTTAAAATTAATTTAAAAAAGTAAATATTTTTATACTCCTACTTTTATATATTAATTTCAAAATCATATAAAAAAACTTTTTCAACTTATGTAAAAAACTTCACCACTCTTTCCTACTACAAGAACCTGCAAAGTGTGCCTCCTTCTATTGCCATTGAAACAATCTCTGATGGATTTGACAATGGTATCACAGAAACAGTAGTGTAACGTTAGTTTAGTCTTTATCTAGTTTTTTTGGAGCCGGGAAATGTTGAAATGCAGTTGAGTTTTTTGTAATTTTAATGATAGATTAATAATTATTCTTATTGTATTTTTTTGTCTTGTATTTTTGTGTAAGGTTACGTTTGTGGTTTATTTTGTAGATTTTGATGGGAGAAATTGCTTTGCAAAGAACAAAAGATTTGGCATTGTCGTGTCTGCCACCTAAAACCGTTGAGATTTGTTATGTTGAGCTTTCTATGGAAGAACGGCAGCTGTATGAGAGGGAGAAAGAAAAAATAAAGGCATTGTTGAGAAGAAAATATACCCGTGAGAGCAATCCACTTGCCGAGTATAGCGAAGTGCTAAATAGTTTTCTAATACTCTGTCAAATTTGTGCTTATTTGAAATTGTGTCAATTTCAGTCAGCTAGCAGCAGCAGTCAGATGTTCGGAGGTTCCAAAAAATCGATGGCGCAGTTCTTATTGGCAAGGTTGCTGTTCATGAGGCTGAAAATGGCGTCGACGGTGATGATGTTCTTCATTGTCTTGGTGGCTAGAGCGGCGGTGGAGTCAGAGACGGTGAAGGCGGCCTCAGATTCGTTGATGAGGGTAAAGGCGGCCTGGGATTCGTTGATGAGTCTGCAGGGACAACGGGAAAGTCTTGGTTGGGTGAAAATGGAAGGTGAAAAATGGAAAAAAGACGGAGAGAGAGAAAAGGTGAGAAAAAAAATGGTGTTAGATTTTTGTTAGTCATGTGAACTATTTTTAAGTATTACTTTTATAGGATTAAAATCAATGTTAACTAAAATCGCTTGATATTTAATCTAAAAATAAAATTAGGATGTAGTGATTGCATATATTATTACAATTTTTTTGGTTTTTGTAAATTAAAAATCAACATGATAGTTAAACAACTTTAATATAATTCGACTGATAATGAATATTCAAAGTATCATTTATGTTTTTCTTAGTTTTTTACTATTTGAAAGATCTTGTTTTCTTTATTTTCTAGTAGAGACATGATTTATTTGTATTTTTCTTTTCAATTTTTTTTATAGAAAGACGAAATTCCTAATGACAATTAAAATTGATCATATGATATGTTGACATGGAAGTTTTCAAAGAGTTTAAAAATATGAAATAAATTTAAATAAATATATAATTCATTTATAACTTATAAAAAGACGCATGCTCTTGATTGAAATATTTCAAATAACATATTTCAAACCATATTTTATAACAACATGAGATTTAAATAATAATTCAAGTCAATGCTTTCACACATTAAAAACTCATCGTACTATGATCTAACACATGATTATAAGGAAATTTCATTTATCAACTATAGTGTAAACACAAAATAATATGATATGAATGATAACTATATTTTTTTCATCGGATAGGGAACATATATTTAGAAAGGACATTAATTCGTTGTTACAAAATTGTAACAATATATTAAAAATACAATAGTTTCAATTTTTTTTAAATGGGAGTATAAAGTAAGATAAGTAATTGATTATTTTATTAATATATTTTAAGACATACATGTATGTTTCTTTTTTCTAGATATATAAATTGAATTCTCTTTATTTGATATAATAACACATTTAAAAGTAAAAGATCTAGAGTTGAAATAGAACCAAAATCAGATTGTAAGAAAAAGAGATCAAACCTTCAAATTATAATTATTATTTTGACAATTGATAATATATTTAATTATAATTCAAAATTGTCAAGCAATCGACGTATACTTAGAGAAAATTTTAATAACAAGTCATTAGTCACTTAAAATAAAATTAATTGTTTTTTCTTTCAATTTGTACAAGACTT
>NC_028351.1:12426488-12428885 GCF_000741045.1 Vigna radiata var. radiata
TCTCAACATTCACCATTGTAATTGCTTTGTAATAATAACAAACTAAATTGAAACAAAATTGTTAATAACCTTCTTTTATATTCATTAACTCGTCCACTAAATATAACCACATATGACATCATCTTTAACATTTACTTTTAATTATTTAATTTTAAAATAAATTAACTTTTAAAATTATTATTTAATAATTATTATCTTTTATTTTATTATTGCTTTGTTTTTGTTTAATTATTCAAAAATAAATATTTTTTTATTCTAAATTAGAAATTAAGTTATTATTTTATTAGAGCATAAAATTGTAGAATTTTAATTTCATTATTATAAAAAATATTATTAAAAATATATTGTAAGAATAGAATAAAAATAAAATAAAGATTCATTGTACGTTATATAAGTATAACTTTTAAAATATTATTAAATTCTATTATTAATTTATCTTAATATATTTTAATAATATTTCACATAATGAAGTTTGAATAATGATACCACAGATATTATAAAAATAATGAAAATATTTTCTTACTTTTAAATACTTTTGTTCCTCTTTCACTCCTCTTTCTCTGTATGTATATAGAAAATAAATTGTTAGTGCAAGATAGTTCTGGTGAATAGAACATTTTTATAATAATTTTACGTAGATGTCATAGAAAAAGAAAATAAAAGAGTATAAGGCAAAAAAATTCACACAAAATTTTGACACCATCACCGTGTCATGTTCTGATTGGTGTACATGAAAAACATGTTTGAATTAAATTAATTAATTAATAGTGTTACGTTCTAAAATATTTTAATTATCGCATATGTTTTTTGAATTAGTAACATTGTGATTACCATAGTCTTAATTCTTATTATTAATATCCATTTACCACTAAGGTTTGAAAATTTGATAAATTCTTAAATAAATATTTATTATTAGTGCAAGCCTTTGCAAATATCTTTATTATACATTGGTACATCTTAAAAGAAAGATGAAACTACTGATTAGCAATATGTATAATTCTAAATTTTCATATTCCTAGCCTCTTTGGATAATTTAATAAACGTGTTGATTGTCTTATTAGTTCAAAAGTGAAGTCTAAGCAAGATGGTATTAGATGGTTAGATACTCTACTTTTTGGCATCAATCAAATCTTCTTTAAGAACTAGTTCAACTATTCCAGTCTAGATTTTCTCTTAAACAAACTTTTGATTTGATCTAATGTTTTGGGTTATGTTTTTTCTTTCTTATTAATATAAAAATCTTCTCATAGATATCACGTGAGTATTGTGGTATTTATTAACCTAGATAAGATATTCATTAATGCAAAAACGTTGTTTAACGTCATCCAGTAGACGTCGGTTTCCTGATAACCCGACGTCTATGACTGCATGGTGGCATTATCGTAAATAGTTTGGTGAACTAGATGTCGGCTTCAAGGTAAGGCTACATCTATGACATTGTAGACGTCGAAACTGCTGCAAACCGACGTCTAATTGCCTGAGGTAGGTGATAAGACAGTCAAGTGACGTCGGTGTTCACGGGGGTCGACGTCTATTGGGCTGCAATTAATGTTTGTTCACCTAATTCCCAGGTGCTTAGACGTCACTTAGTCAAACAACGACGTCTAAGGCCTGTTTGGAAGGCGGGAAGACAAAAATTCTTCAATTTAGACGTCGGTGTTGAGGGGAAGCGACGTTTATGTGCCTGTAATTAATTATATTCACCAAACTCGAGGGACATAGACGTCGGCTAGAAAGGCACCGACGTCTAAGTTATTATAGAAGTCGGCGCCCCATCATAACTGTCGTGAAGATCCCTGATAGGAAATCAAACGTCAATATGTTTAGCTTCCTAGACGTCGGATCCCCTCGAAACCGACGTGTAATGGGTATTCAAAAAGTCTGTTTAAATGTTAACTTGAACGTCATATTAGTTAGATACCTGACATCTATGTGACTATAGACGTTGGTTTCTGGAGCAACCGACACACCATTTCATTTTAAATAAACCGCAGACTCTTCGCGACATTCAGTTTCTGATATCGCGTCTTCCTCTTCTCCTTTTTCTCTTGCTTCACCTCTTCTTTTTCTTGCTTGCAGCATGTCGCAACCAGGATTGCGACGGGACGACGAACCGAAAAACAAACGGTTTTAGAAAATATTTTGGGAGTCGCCACCATAATTTATTATGGAAAACTATGGAAAAACCCTAAAAACAACATGGTCTACAAAAAAGAGATTTTTAAGTTCGGGAATCGGTTACGCGTAAGGAAGGTGTTAACACCCTACCGCGCCTACCCAAAGGTAGTACCTCTAATTAAATGTATAAAATCAACGTGGTTTTCCAAAATAAATAATTTTCCCCAAAAAAAATAAAAATGAAATTAAACTAAAATAAAATTATTAGGAAACAAAAAA